>NC_067475.1:120372762-120672762 GCF_947179515.1 Apodemus sylvaticus | reverse complement strand
CTGCAACCCTGGGATGAAGCCTACTTGATCATGGTGGGTGGTTGTTTTGATGTGTTCATGGATTCGGTTGGCAAGAATTTTATTACATATTTTTGCATCAATATTCATAAGAGAAATTGGCCTGAAGTTCTCTTTCTTTGTTGGATCTTTGTGTGATTTGGTATCAGCGTAATTGTGGCTTCATAGAATGAGTTGGGTAGAGTTCCTTCTGTTTCTATTTTGTGGAATAGTTTGAAAAGTATTGTTGTTAGGTCTTCTATGAAGTTCTGATAGAATTCTGCACTGAAGCCATCTGGTCCCGTGCTTGTTTTGGTTGGGAGACATTCTATGACCCTTTTTATTTCTTCGGGTGTTATGGGACTGTTTAGATGATCTATTAAAGGATAAGCAGGCTGAGAAAGAAGTAAGGGAAATGACACCCTTCACAATAGCCACAAATAATAAAAGAATCTTGGTGTGACTCTAACCAAACAAGTGAAAGATCTATACAACAAGAACTTCAGGTCTCTGAAGAAGGAAATCAAAGAAGACCTCAGAAAACGGAAAAATCTGCCATGCTCGTGGATCAATGCAGGATTGATATAGTTAAAATGGCCATCTTGCCAAAAGCAATTTACAGATTCAATGCAATCCTCATCAAAATCCCAACTCAGTATTATTGTTTTTAAAATCTGATGTATACATTTAACTTGTTCATAAGGTACTACATTTTATTTTTATTTTGGGCATGAAATTAGAATATACATAATACCAAGACAGTAGGGAAACTACTAAGCAGATTAATAATTAGCAATATAACAATTTTTGAATGTTTTGAGAATATTTATCTTCAAATGCTATGTAGTCTATGCTAATATGACAAAGTAGTATCCTGGTAGATGGCTATGTTCAGGTAGCATTAAATGATACCTCATCAAAAATTAAGTTAATTTAAAAAAATGTGTCATTGTTTGGCTCTGATGTGACATTTACAGTCAAGAAAGATAAATACAAAAAATGAAAAAAGTGGTTTTGTGTCACTGGATCATATCTTTAAACGTTAGCTTTGAGATACATGGCAAGATAATAGCAGATAAAAATATGTATTTATTTTTAAGTGGCAACTAATAATTTAGTTTCTACTTCATATTATAGTGTTTAAAATAACATTATTTTACTAAAATACCACTATTTTACATTACTATGACCATTTTTATTGAATATTGCCTGGGATCTTGATATAAAATATAAACAATCAAAAATTTTCAGAAATAATATATTAGCAAAGTTAACTCAAAATACAAAAAATTGGGAATTTCATACTATCTTCAATATGAACCATTTTCATGGTGAAACATATACAGTAATTAGACCTAACTATGAAAGTAAATTATGCCATATATGAAAACATGAATCTGATTATATTAAACAGAGTTTTTTATATATATTTAGATATTGACAATTGAATCCTGGCTTCTGAGGATGGCTATAGAAACATTATGACATGGACTATAATTTGGTTATTTTATTCTGAATAAATAAATGTAGCCTGACTTCAAGCAACATTTCAAAGCTCTATCTACAACATTACAAGGACAGGATCAGCTGAAATCAGCAGTTTCCCTCTTTCCACACCTCTACATCATGTCACTGAATTCATGTCCTGCCTGGTTGTGCAATTCTCAGTCATTTCAGTGCTCATTGATTTGCATCTCTTCTACAAGAAATATGTCTGATTAAAAATTCTGTGAATGGGGGGCAAGAAATAAAATCTGGAGAGAAAAAATTAATTAATTAATTAATTAATTAATAACTTAAAAAATGTACCAAAATGAAGAGCATGAAAGTCCCCTCTTTTACAAAGAATGTATAAATCTTTCACTTTAATTGAAAATCTATTTACTATTCTACTAAGCAGAAAATAATTAGTATAAAAGATGAAAAATATTCCCTAAGCTAACTATACTTTTTAGTTCTGAATACATTCAAATACACATTTTAAAGTGTATTTTTGTCTGAAATTAATGACAATGCAAGAATTAGTGACCAACAAGTAAATTAAGAGATGACTAAGTGGGTACAAAAAGACTCACCCACTAAAGGTTGTACTGGAGTATTTAAATGATACCATAACACAGAATATTGATTTTAAAGACCTGTCAGAATAAAACATTTAGCTCTCATTAGAAAGACATTCATGGGGCTGGAGAGATGGCACGTCAGTTAAGAGCACAGACTGCACAGAGGTCCTGAGTTCAATTCCCAGCAACCACCTGGTTGCTCATAACCACCTGTAATGAGAGATCTGATGCCCTCTTTGGGTGTGTCTGAAAAGAGCAATGGTATACTCATATACATAACATAGAAAAATATTCAAATAATGTGTATAACAACCAGGACATAAACAGATTGCTATTTAAGTGAAAAAATATATGAAAAATTAACTGTCATAAGGCAATATTTAATAACTCTACTAGCATCAATCTTAAAATTGTTAGAGAATAATGAAAGGCCTTCCCCAAAATATTTATAAATACAAGTATGAACACACAGGAGTTGGGCATCTGATTCTCTACATGTAAATAATTCAAGAAGCCCACACTGCAAGGAAACAGTTTCAAGAGTCTTGTTTTTTCATTGAATGTCTATGAGAAATACATACAGAAGTACACAATTCACATAACACATTCCCCAAATTCTTTCAAATAAATGTTTTTCATACATGAACCTTAAAATAAAGAACATAAGCCACTCAGTAAAAACAATAGAGAAAGACTGAATAGTAAAATCTTCAGATACTACCAGAAATAATTGTATCACATATATGGCCAAGGGACTTGAAAGATGAGTCAAAGATCAAGAATACTTGTTCTTTTTCCAGATGATCCAGCCTCAATAAATGGCACTTATATGATGACTCACAAGTCTCCATGGTTGCAGTTTTGGGAGATCAAGTTGCCTCTTCTGGCTTGCCTGAGTACCAGGCATATAAGTGGTGCAAGAAAACCACCTGTACACAGGAAATAATAATTAAAAAACAGTTAAGATATGACTATCAATTATATGAGTCTATATATAAATTAGAATAAAAATATAAGTTCACATGGAAACAAGATATGAGAGTATCAATCTGGGAGTGCAGGCTTAGGGACTTAGGTCAGTTAGTAAAGCACCTGTTATACAGGAGAGGGGATATGAATTAAATTACAGAATACTTATAAAGAACATAGACAAACACACAGAGACACAGACATCGACACAGACACACACACACACAAACACTCACATGCAGATAGACAGGAGAGAGAGCCAGAAAGACAAAGACAGAGACAGACAGACAGACACACACACACACACACACACACACACACACATATACAGAGGTGACATACCCCTTATAATCCCAGTTGTAGAGTTGCAAGGTTCATAGACAAAACAGTCAGATTCTTCTAACTTTCTGACCAGTGTGGCTGATCCTATCCTCAGTGATGATCTCAAAGGCAAAGAGAAATCCTGGCTCAAAACAAAAAACAAAAGAAAACATAAACCACAAACAAAAAATTGTTAGAGGACAGCAGCAAAGGAGCAACACTTCACACTATTCCCTGGATTCTGATGCAAGTGCATCCACAGGCATACAATACGTCCACACAAAAGTCAATGAAAAACCAGGCACTGAACATGATCTATTGACTCCTTAAAACAACAATAAAATTAGAAATAGTGATGAATAGGTTATTTAGCCAATTACGCACTCTAAGTTAATTATTCAGAATGTAATAAAGATGACTAAGTGATGCAGCAAGCAAGGCAAACAAGGGAGGCAAGATTAAAAGCATCAAGGAGTGTCTTGGTGGCCTTCAGAAGGACATTAAGAATACGCAGACCAACAGGAAAGGGAGGATTTCATTATAGCAGTAGCATCCATGAAAACTTTGAATCATGTAGTTAAAAAAACACCTTTATAAAAACTATTACTGTTAGTACTGAAGTGTAGGGACAGGACACAGTCTCACAAGGGTTAATTGTCAAATGTTCAGAACTCATAGGAACTGGCCATGATGAAGTGTTTTCTATAATACATTCAGATGACTAGCACAAGGAAAACAATTCTTAGTTGACTAGAATCCTACTGAGAAGAGTGAGCATAGATGCTCATAGGCAGCTGCCAAAGAGAAGGAGATGTAAAACAGCCAAACTGACAGACAGTTTGCAACAAAGATCATTTGTCTGACAGAGAGATGAGAACGCAGCATCAGCATGAAGCACCAGGAGACAATGGGTTGTCCCCCAGGGCACCATGAGATAGCATTTGATTGATGCTAATCAGATGTTCCAAGATAGAGTGATGTTCAAAAATTCAAGGTAGGTTCCAAACAACAAAGTCTCACCAAGTGGCCTAAGTGGATATATTTCAAGATGACAAACCATGGCCATCAAGGAATTTCTCAGGTGCAAGTGAGAATAGGAAGGGAGTAAAACCTGAAAGCGCTTGATAAAGTACTAAAATACTTTTTAAGTGAAGTTAAAACTGTCTAAAATTGTGAAAACTAAATGCAAGTGAGACTGTGCAATGTTATAGTAGATGGGAAAAGATGGTTGCATCAAATTTATCAAACTATTTTACTAAAAAATGACGTTAAGGAAAATGTTTTATATATATAGATAGATATAGATAGAGATAGAGATAGACATAGACATAGATATAGATATGCATGCATACAAATACATGTATGTGTATATATTACTAAATGCATTTATACAGACTAGAGATGAAGGTTAAGATAAAAGCAAAAATAGTTCATGAAATTGACAATATATATTACTTATTAAAAATGCATATGAAAATGTAAGTATAATGCCTTTGAATTGAATAGATAATTAATATTTCATTCAATTCATAAATAAAATGCATAAAACTATGTTCATGACATTATGTTGATACAGTGATTTTATGGGATTATATATATGTGTAAAAATAATGATCATGGCAACTTGTTCTCATGACATCAATCTCAAAATGGAAAAGTAGCAAATATTTGTGTAAACACTGACACAAAAATAGGACAATTAAGCTTTGTATTACGTTCTGAAAAACAGGAAATATAAACTTCAAGATAGCAAAAAACTGTTATCTTAGGGCTTCCCTACTGTTCTACCAAGAAAACACTTTGGCAATGGATGATGTACTGTCAGTGTTGATAGATGTGCCATTCCTAAGGGCAAATGAATGAGCGCAACATGCATGCTCACTAAGGCTGCGATGTATAACTTCGGTAATGCCAAAAAGTGTTAGGTTATCGATCAGATAAGTGAATTATGTACAGGAAAAAACATGTTGCAATGAATCAATTTGCATTAATTTTCTCTCGTTCCCGAATATCATTTCATCTTCACGGTCTAAAACAATACTCATTAATTTTCTGACAAGATGTAGAGGTCAGAAAAGCAACCTGAGACTCTACATTTTTTTTTAAATATGAAAGCCTCACAGGGCTAAAAAATGAGACAAGCAGGGCACTACAGCTTCCCTCCTTTCCAAGGTACTCTTCAAGCTGAGAAGTTCAGTAACATTCATTCATTTTCTTCTTGAGGCTTTCACACAGACTGCCTAAGTTGCTGCTAGCTTCAAAGCAGCAAGAGAAAACATGCCCTCTGACCTTTGAGTTTCTAAGCCAGTTAGGTCTGACTTCAGCTAAAGAACTTATCAGTTCTTCAGGACTTTCATAATTCTGCTGGGGTAGAGAGATAGAAGTATATTCTCACCACTTCAATGACCATACGTTTAATGGTAACTGCAAAACCCTGTCTGCCACTCTCCTTTACATTAACTGTTGTTGGAAATTAGAAATTGATTTCATTATTGGGGTGAGTGTCATGTGTTCCACTATAAAACTAAAATTATTCTGTGCATAATCAACTTCATGCAATCTATATAACCCACTGATGTCCCCAAAGAGGGCAAACAAAGGAACTTATTTAATGTTATATCCACACAAAAATTCTGGAACAATAAGACACTCTATCTTTATCATTTTTCTAATCCACATTCATTTATCTTATTTCTAATTTCTTCTGTATTCATTATTTTTGAATATATGTGTAATCCCCTTTAAAATACATGTTAGTGATTTAGAAGCTTGAGGACCTAGAAACCCTCAAAACAGCATTAGAATTCTATATCATCTACATGTAAAATTATGAGTATTAGTAAATATTGGAAATATTGATTAAAGACAAATTCTCTAAATGCTTTTTAGATTTGAAAAGAAAATTGAATGGAATATAAAAAAGAACTTGGGTTTATATAAACTTACAAAAACTACAGTAGGTATGTAATTCAGAAGTCAGGATGAAGTTATAATATGGAAAAATGATCTATTTTCTACAAAGGAAAAATATTCTAAATGTAATTTTTCACAATAAATACAGTGTTGTTAAGAAAGGAAAAGCAAAAATAATTTTTGCCGATTTGATTTTATATCAGGAATAAATTATGAGTTTATTATAGAAGATATTCATATTAAATAATTATGTGCTCATGGTGTTTCATAACATAATAAGGATGTCAGTACTCAGAAAAGATGCCTCTAGATATTAGTTTGTCACATCAGATTCCTGATATAAAATAAAGTAAATATCAGTATTTTCTACAAAGAATTGCTTCCGGTATATTATTTTTTATATAAGTTATGAATGATAACTATACTCAAATTAATGTTTGTTTTCCTTGACTAGTCATAAATACAAACTAAATATGTATATGAACTCATATTTATTTGAAAAATATCAAACAATAGAAATTATAGGACCGACTACTACTTAAAAATGGTTGTTAGTACAGGGTCTGAAAACTAAAGAACAAATGGAGTTAAATAATATGTTAAACAAATGATTTCAGAAGCATGAAATAAAAAGTTTTCAGAGAAACTATACTGATATTAAACTCATTATCAACTGATATTTCTGGTCAAAGTATTTTTAGATTCAGAATTTAAAAGAAAATATAAACATTCATATTTGTTCTTGATTTTTCTGTAAGGCAAAGGACACCATCAAAAGGGCAAATCGGCAACCAACAAATTGGGAAAAGATCTTCACCAACCCTACATCAGATAGAGGGCTAATATCCAATATATATAAAGAACTCAAGAAATTAGACTCCAGAAAACCAAATAAGCCTATTAAAAAATGGAGTACAGAGTTAAACAAAGAATTTTCACCTGAAGAACTTCAGATGGCTGAGAAGCATCTGAATGCTCAACTTCATTAGTCATTAGGGAAATGCAAATCAAAACAACCCTGAGATTTCACCTTACACCAGTCAGAATGGCTAAGATTAAAAATTCAGGAGACAGCAGATGTTTGTGAGGATGTGGAGAAAGAGGAACACTCCTCCACTGCTGGTGGGGTTGCACTCTGGAAACCACTCTGGAAATCAGTCTGGCGGTTCTTCTGAAAACTGGGCACCTCACTTCCAGAAGATCCTGCTATACCACTCCTGGGCATATACCCAGAATGTTCCCCAGCATGTAATAAGGGTACATGTTCCACTATGTTCATAGCAGCCCTATTTATAATTGCCAGAAGCTGGAAAGAACCCAGGTATCGTTCAACAGAAGAGTGGATGCAAAAAATGTGGTATATCTACACAATGGAATACTATTCAGCCATTATAAACAATGAATTCATGAAATTCTTAGGCAAATGGATGGAGCTGGAGAACATCATACTAAGTGAGGTAACCCAGACTCAGAAGATGAATCATGGTATGTACTCACTAATAAGTGGATATTAACCTAGAAAACTGGAATACCAAAAACATAATCCACACATCAAATGACGTACAAGAAGAACTGAGGAGTGGCCCCTTGTTCTGGAAAGACTCAGTGAAGCAGTATAGAGCAAAACCAGAATAGGGAAGTGGGAAGGGTTGGGTGGGAAAACGGGGAGGGACGGGGGCTGATGGGACTTTCAGGGAGTGGGGGTCTAGAAAAGGGGAAATCATTTGAAATGTCAATAAAAAATATATCGAATTAAAAAGAAAAAAGAAAAAAAGAAATTTACTAACATTACTACAAACTAAAAAAAAAAAATAAATGAATGAAAAATAAAATAAAATCTTTGATCCTGACACTTGAGCATTTAGGTCTGAAAGACTCAGTTGCAACAGATGTCAAGCATAATTGGAAACTGTATCAAACATAGAAAATTCAATATATGCAGATTTCTTGCAATGAAAATTTAAAGATATATTTGCATTACCTTTTTCTGTGAGGGTATTTACTAAGAGAAGACACAATGAGTATAAATAGTATACTGGCAATATATGTGGCTATACATTTAAAACATAAAATAAACTCACAGTATTTAGGAAGCAGAATTTAGAGAATAGGGTAGACATGCCTTTCTGTGAATGACTACAGTGAAATCTTTCACAAGGATGCCTGCTACGTTTTCCCTCTGAATACAAGCAGAGTTTCTTCATTCCTTTAACACAAGTCCATTATGAGGAAGGTCTTGCTTGACCAATTGAGTGAGGAAAGCCAAGTGTCATCGCATGCTGTCCATCATGGATCACACATTTTTATATTCCTGAGAACATAACTGAAATCTTAGCAATAAGAAACAGCAATGCTGATATTCTAGCTCAGAAGTAATGGAGGCAGAACACACCAGACACTGATCTTTTACTTATGACTGTCAAGTGTCAGATGACACGTGTTCATGTACCTTCAGACCTGCTTAGAATCCTGCAAGATACCACTGATTATTCAAAGTTCTTGCTATGTGAAATATCATTTTCATGCTAAGTTCTATATTTTCTGGTTTACTTAACATATTTTCTTAATAAAGAACATTTGTGAGTTGCTTTAATATATATATTAGTACCTATAAATTACTAAATTTAAACAAAATTAATGGACATTCAAATTAACTATCTTAGTCTGTCCAATATGCAACTCAATCCAACTAGCTAAACCAGTTTGAACACAAGTCTGTATAATATTTTATGCAATTGTATTTTAATAATCAGGTTATAGTTTGATAAAACTCTTTCCATTGATATATATTAATTATGTAAATATTTATGGTGATTGAGGCTAAAAGCATTAATGTGTCACAATAATTTTACATTAGAACAATTTGAAAAATACATTCTATGGAACTAGGAAGCATTATGTGAAACAAAGAATCAATAAAAAGTTAAAAAAGAGATTATTTTAAAAATTTTGTAATATTTGGTACAGCCTAAATAAATATAGGTTACATCAGAGCCTTCAGCAAGTTCTTCCTCCATGAAACTGTTATACTTTGATATTGATCACATGTTTATGGCTCAACTTACAATATAAGCTGCATACATATTTTTTTCATACTTGCACTGAAAAATTCAATTATTTTCTGAGATTATTGTATAGAATATTTTATATACTATTAAAAAACGAATTTCTGAAATTATTTCTCTGGTACTCTTGAAAATCCTTCTACCTCATAGAAGAGTCTTTTTGAGCTCAAAATTTAAATTTTCTTGAATTTTAAAGGTCCCAAATTTTAGAACCATAACTTTACTTCCTTAAAGCTAATGACCAGATTAAGAGCACATGCTCCACTACGTCCATAGCAGCCTTATTTATAATAGCCAGAAGCTGGAAAGAACCCCGGTATCCCTCAATGGAGGAATAGATACAGAAAATGTGGTATATATACACAATGGAGTACTATTCAGCAATTAAAAACAATGAATTCATGAATTTTTTAGGCAAATGGATGGAACTGGAAAATATCATCCTAAGCGAGGTAATGCAATCACAAAAGAATACACATGGAATGCAATCACTGATAAGTGGATATTAATTAGCCCTCAAGCTCTGAACAGTGAAGATACGATTAGCATATCAAATGATTCCCATGAAGAAGGAAGAAGAGGGCCTTAATCCTGGAAAGGCTTGATCCAGCATAGTAGGGGAGTACCAAGACAGAGAAAAGGGAGGCGGAAAGCTAGGAGAATGGATGGAGAGAAGAGGACTTATGGGGCATATGGGAGGGGGGACTGTGAAACGGGAAGGGTTTTAGAATGTAAACAAAGAATATAGAAAATAAAAAATTACAAAAAAAAAAAAGCACTGGATCTTCTTTCCATGGACCCCAATTCGATTCAATTCCCAGCACCAACATTGGACAGATTGCAGGAAACCTGACACTTTGGGTATCTGCAGTAACATGCACTGACATGTCCACACACATCTGAGTCTACAGACTGACAGGAAATTGAACAGAGGTGTGTGGCAATGGGGGACGGACAACTGGAGGTAAGAGCCAGAAAGTCCCAGGTGCCAAGAAAGCAAGAGCCTTGCAGGACCCCATGTGGATGATATTAGCTAAAACATCCCACCACAATGGGGAGGGATAACCTGTGAAGACCATATCCAGTTGTTAGCCATGGCCCCCTGGTTGAGGGATGGGGCCACCCACCCATCTCCAAAATTTTAACCCATAATTGCTCCTGTCTAAAGAAAATATAGGGACAAAGAATGAAGCAGAGACTGAAGGAAAGGCCATCCAGAGACTGCCCCACCTGGGGATCCATTCCACATGCAGACACCAATCCCAGCCACTGTTACTGACTCCAACAAGTGCTTGATGACAGGAGCCTGAGAGGCTCTGCCAGATCCTGACCAATAGAGATGCAGAGGCTCAGTGCTAACCATCTGCCTGAGGACAGAGATTCCAATGCAGGAGTTAGGGGAAGGACTGAGGAGCTGAAGATGTCTAATCTGGTATCAAAGGGAGTGGAGGCCCTTGGTCTGTTGAAGGCTTGATGTGCCAGTGTAGAGAAATGCCAGGTGGTAAGGTTGGAGTGGGTAGGTGGGTGGGGGAGCACCCTCATCAAAGCAGGGTAAGGTGGGAGGTTTGCAGAGGGAAAACCAGGGAAGGAGATAACATTTGAAATGTAAATAAATAAAATATCTAATTAGAAAAGAAATAACACCAAATAAAATGATGAAAGTTAAAAATAAATAAGTAAAAAGACTTGAAAGTTGAAAAGGAAAAATTCCTTCTAAAGTGATAATGAATGCACATGTCTGTAATATCACTTTGTTTTCTGTGTTTACATTTATTTCTTAATACTGCTCTTTATTTACTTTAGGTTTCATGAAACTCAAGATAGTTGAAATAAAAATGTTCTATTTTTCCACCTTACATTGTAAATGATGTCGTGCTTACAGGAAGAAGCCATGCTTCATCTTTCTTGCTTGATGCAGAGATAAAATCTGGGAAATATAGTAGAGTAGTTTATGACAGTTCAAATTGTTTATTATTAATATATAGTGTAACATTTTATGGGGTCAGAATGAACAAATTATGTCCATTCCTCTGTTGAGGGACATCTGGGTTTTTTCCAGCTTCTGGTTATTATAAATAGGGCTGCTATGAACATAGTGGAGCATACGTCCTTATTACACAGTGGGGAATCCTCTGGGTATATGCCCAGGAGTGATATAACGTTAGTATCATGCCCAGTTTTCTTCGGAACCGTCAGACTGATTTCCAGAATGGTTGTATCAGCTTGCATCCCCACCAGGAGAAGAGGAGTGTTTCTCTTTCTCCACATCCTCGCCAGCACCTGCTGTCTCCTGAATTTTTGATCTTAGCCATTCTGACTGGTATGAGTCTACATCCTCTCCCCACGTACTAGTCACCCACCTTTAAGTACATTCTCAGAAAGTCTAATTCAACAAACCCCCTCAAATCATGAAAACAATGTAAACATCATCCAAAGAAAACTGTAATTAAATCAAAGGACATAAAATGTAGAGTCCGTTATTTGTTGACCAACTACTCCTGAACATAAGACCTGTGTTGAAGTGGCTGATAGACCCAGTGTCACTCTATGGAGAAAATTAATTTTCTCTCTCCCACCAGGAATAAATGATAGTTCAGTTGTTAATCTCTACCTTATTGGCCAGCTTCTTACACATTCATTTAAAAATACATAAGAAAAAATATAGTAAGATAAAACAAAATCTATCAAACCAAAGTTGGACAATCAAGCCATCAGGAGAAAAGTCCAAGAGGAGAAACAAAAATCGAAGATTCATTCCTTCACATATTTAGGAACCCATAGAAACATTATACTGGAAAGCTACAATATAAACAGGGAGGACCTGATCTAGACCCAAGCAGGCCCTTCCCATGCTGTGTAAGTCTCTGTGAGTGTATACAAGCTTTTCTCATGTTGGTTTAGATAGTTCCATTTGCAGTGTGCTCTCTCCACTCTGGAACCCTTACCCTTTCTGCCTCGTCTTACATGGAGTTCCTTGAGTCCTTAGGGGAGGGATTTGATAGATCTCCTTTAGAGCTGAGTATTCCAAAGTCTCCCACTCTCCAAATAATCTCTCTATATATTTGTCTACATTTCTTCAGGAGGATGTATCTCTAATAAGAGTTAAGCAAGCTCTGCTCTATGAGTGTAGTCTCATATCATTAGGGGTCATATTTTTCTAATATTTTCCAGGTTCTAAAGGTTTCATTAATCCTCCCCACACACACAGTGTCCTCTCAGCTATCAATTATATCACTGAGTTGTTCATCAGATTATCTTCCATCTCATTTCTAAAACACTTGCCTCATCCTTTCATATACCAGGACTCATTATTACACTGGTCTACTTGGATTCTCCTTAGATAATTACAAGATACTCTCTTTTCTCTCCCCCTCTCCCTCTACCTCTTTCTTCCTCCCTTCCTTTCTCCCTCCCTCCTTCTCCTCTTATTCCTCTTCCTTCCTCTCTCTTTCTCCCTCTCTCTCCTTCTCTCTCCCTCTCTCTGTCTCTCCCTGTCTCTCTCTCCCTCTTCCCCCCTCTCTCTCCCCTTCTCTCTCCCTCTCTCTCTGTCTCTCTCTGTCTCTCCTCTCTCTGTCTCTCTCTGTCTCTCTGTCTCTGTCTCTGTCTCTCTTTCTCTGACCAGTAAGTATTATAGAAGAATTATAGAAGATATCCTGTATTTGAGAGGGAGAATGGTGAGGTGGAGGAAGATGATGTTAGTCCTGTGTCATGAATGTTTTGAGAAAATTTAATAAACACCTAATCACTGTTCTAGCTCAGAAAAAGTTTATAGGTGTCCAGTGGAATCATCTAATTAAAACAAACCTTAACAGCCTTTCTCTATAGCAGGAGATAAAATGCCTCATATTAAAGTTGTCTCTGCCCTAATCTTCAGAACCTATGAGTGTGGCAGGAGGGAGTCCACAGATAGAGCTTTGATAATTTTTTAGAAAGTCTAAATTTATGGTTTAGAGTTAGTACAGTCTTTCATTTTCATATCTGTCTTATCCAGAAGAAGAAAATCATAAAACAGCACAAACTTTCTATGAGGCGTCCCATCCCTTTGGGGATAGAAATGACATACAGCAGTGAGAAGGAAATAAGGGGGGGTTAGAAGTGTTGTCTTAAAAGCAAAAGAATAAACAATTTCATGTTGAAGATTTGGCAGGATTGCCCTAATGCTGAAAAGAGGTGCCGGCAAACTCAGAATTGTAGACAGAAATGATTATAAAGGAAAAAAAAAAAAGCTAAGGTCTGCTGCTAAATTATTTAGGTGGGTTTTAACTCGTTTGTAAAACTATGGAATCATACAGTCTGAAGTAGATAACTTTAATGTAGCAGCTCACTAGAATTCAGTTTTATTCTTGCTTATTCTTAGGGAACAGAGGCTATGCTGCTGTTCTTTTGATGCAGTTAACTAATTTTATGCTAATTTGGCATTGTATAAAACTCAGTTAATATAAAAAGGTATGATTTGTTCAAGGGATATTGATTATTGCAGTGAATCTGTGTACCATAAAAAATAAAAATACTGCCTTTTAATCAGTAGTTAAAATGTAACTTGGAATGGTGCTATCTTCTTTTTAATGGAAAATTGATACAAATAAAAAAGGATCTATATTTTAATATGAATATGGATAGAACTTATTACATATGGCTATGCAATTCAATCCATTCTGAAATACACCACAGATGAGAGCAGTAGTTTAATTTTCCCTATGGTCTGACAAAATTATATTTTATTCTAACCATAAAGTAGAATTATACTAAGTTAAAATTTAATAATACAATTGTAGACAATATAGAAATTATGCATAATAATGTATGCATTCCATTTTCAGGAAATAAATCTACATATAAACTATGATTTATTGTGAAAAATACCATTTTACATGTATAATATGATATATGACTGAATTCTGAATTCAACATACTTAGAAGCATCATACTACCTATGAATTGAAATTAGACTAAGTAATAATGTGCATGATTAAATGTGATATTATTTTTATATGGTTTTATATTGAGTACATTCATCACCATACAGCTGCAAATCTTGTAAATCATATAAATCATTTTCAAAATAAATTTTACAAGCTTTATCTTTTTATGAAACTGAAATAATTTAGTGAGCAATATATTTAGCTCTAAGTATTCTTCATATATCATAAGAGCTTCTCTTCTTTCAATATCATGTAAGTTCTCTGTGCATAGAATTGAGACAGGGAAAGATTTGCACTGATCTTTTTTTTATTTAAATCTCTCTTCTTGGACTATGTTTATATGTTTAAATGCTGGAAGGTTCTTTTCCAAGTTGACAGCTTATGGGTTTAGCCAATATTTCCAAGAAACTTTATGTACATTACTGTTATAATAGCATTGATAAGGTATAATACATAGTTGTCATAAAAGTAATATGTACTTTGATCAAAATAGAAATAGAAATCACTGCTATCCACTCATTATCTAAAATATATTCCCATTAAAACAAGTGCCAAAACAACTTCTTAAATATTCTATGTTATAAAAAACTAAAATCTTTTTTTAAAAAATACATTTCATTATTTTTGTATGTGTTTTGATGACTCTTCATGTATTATTTTCAGTTTTGTGCCTGAGTATTAAGTTCCTCATATGGTCAGATTTCTCTGGTAATGAGATTTAATAGCTTGCTTATTGAGAAAAAAAGCCATATCTTGTTAACAATGCCTTGAAAGTAAAGAGGTATGAGCAGTATTGACTCATGAATTATGAAAATACAAAATTAGAAAATTAAGGAAGAAAATAATATATTATGAAATGCTTTTCCAATTCCAAGCTAGTGTATTTTAGATTACAAACCACAATAATTTTGTTTAAATAAATATGGTGGAACATTTTGGCAAGCATGGTACCTAAAATTTGCATATTGAAAGAATATATAACCTAGATTTAGTTTCAAGGATGTTTAAGTAAGTACCTGACTCAGTTTCTCACTTCTATAGCACTCACATTAAGCCTATCTGGTCTCATATCCTACATACTAATGGTCTAAGCTGTGGCAGACTATTTCATTGCTGCTTTGGAGAGTTTTTCTAATTCAAGCAGTTGAGAGAGAGACTACTTCCTTATGATAAAGGCTCATTTTTCCAGTCATATTAAGATTCCCCAATGCAAGTTCATACCTGATTTTACCATTTCCTATATGAAAGGATGAATATAATTAGCATCTTCTACTACCTTTAGTTCAAACAAAGGATTTCATTCTAATTACATACCTATGTATTAAAGTTTGGTCTAGTAAATTTTGGTTAAAACAGCTATAAGCCATAACATATAGACAGAGATCCTAGTACAGGCGCTGTTCTTGCTGCTTGTATGAATTTATAAACTTAGACGAACCCTGTTTAATTGATTCACAGGGCCATGTTCTCCTGGTGTCCTTCATGTCTTCTAACTCCAATAATCTTTCCATTTCCCCTTCCACTGGGTTTCTTGAGAGTTGAGAAGAAGGATTTGATGGTGATCTCCAAGACAGACTCTGCATAATGTCTGGTTGTGGGTCTTCGCATCTGCTCCAATGTGCTACTGATGGGGAGCATCTGTGATGATGACAACTAGACAAGCCACCTAGCCATGTGTATAGCAAAATATACATATGTATAGCATTCCATTGTTTTTCTGTTTTGTTTGTTTGTTTGTTTGATTGGTTTGGTTTGGCTTGTTTTAGTTTTGCCGGTTCATGATTGGTTCTATTCTTTTCCTGCTCACATCCCAACCTGCCCCCAGGCCACCCACAAAATTTATTCTACTGTCTCATTAAAGGGAACTACTTGCCTGCCTCCTAAAATGTTCCAATTTACCTAACTGCTCTTGGCCTGTTGATTGTACCTTGGTCATCATTTATATAAAAGCTAAAATTTTCATAAGTGAGCATACCCACATTTGTTTTTATGGGTTTGGGTTACCTCACTCAGGATAATTGTTTCTAGTGTTCTCTATTTGCCTAAACATTTCATGATGTCTTTTTTTTTTAAATAGCTGGTTAGTACTCCATAACTATACCACATTTTTCTTATCTATTTATTAGATGAGAGACATCTAAGTTGTTTTCAATTTTCAAATATTATGAAAAAGAGTCACAGTGAACACAGCAGAGCAAGTGTCCTTATTGTAGGAAGGAGGGTCCTCTGGGCATATGCCCAAGGGTGGTGTGACTGTATCTTGAGGTAGATTGATTTCCAATTTTCTGAGGAACTGCATTAATTATTTTGATTTTCATAGTACTACACAAGTTTACATTCTCACCAGCAATAAAGGAACGTTTTTATTCCACGTACTCACCACAGTGAACTGTCACTGTTGCTTTTGATGTTGGCCATTCTGACAAGTATAAAATGAATTATGTTTTGGAAAATGGAGAAGTTTAAATAGTAAAATAGTATAGGTAAATGATAGATGTCTCATTTATCTAAAGAGTGTATATAAGAACTTACATTCTGGTTTTTCCTTATTTGCTTGTAGTCTAAATTATTTTTATTTTAAGTGTAATTTCAGATGATTACCTGGCTTATCACCATTCTGCAAAAGCATTTATAGGTGACACATAGTCACTTACAACTTAGATATCAGTGTCAGCTGAGTCACAAAGAAACACTTCATTTCTACATCGGCCATCTACCCCATTCTCTAGACATGGCCTATACAGAAAAAGAGTTTCCTAGCTCTAAAGTAAATACTTGCTATGTTTTGTTCATCTTAAAATCATATTCAGTGTAAACGTAGGATACTTTAGATATATATTAATATCAAATGATTATACATAACTTGAGTGATCAAACATAAAATTATTGTCTAATTTTATTCATCACCACAGTTGACTACTATCTTTGTTTTAGTAATTATTTGAAATTCCATACAAAGAAAAAGTTAAACAAATGTTCCCTAGACTGTAGTTAGCATTTCAAGTATAGATAATTGAATAATCAGAGAAATATCTAATAATAAACAGAGAGATTACATCAGATAATCTGATTTTATATCATCATATATAACTGACTTTCTAATGAAAGACAATGATAATTATGGCATTGTTTATCCTCATAGAATAAACCTGCAGTTAACAGATTCTAAGACACCGTGGACACATGGCTTGAAAGCTTAAATTATTTCTCCCATTTCTATTGCTCCTCTCCTCTGATGTCTCATCTTTCAAAGCCTGGCATACCAAGCAGTCTTTGTGCAGAGCTGAAATGCAATCTGTCCCTGCTCAAGAAGGGTCCATCATCTTTCCAAAGAGTTGCAAACAGCCTGTTATATGAAAGAACATTATGGACTCCTTGAAGAAAAACCTTTTAAGTGGTAACCATGCTGAGACCAAATGAGACAATTAAGACTTAAATGGCTCTTAGAAGCAATGAGAGAATTATACGTTGAATACAGAAACAAAATTATTTCCCAAGTAGTCGAAATGCAAAAAAGTTTATTCAGTTTTGATAAAGGGTATATTGTTTTGATTTTCAATTCACAAACATCTAGATTATGACAGCTTAACACTTTATCAGAATTTAGAGTAAATATCTTTAAACATATAGGAAGAGAGGAAGGAAAATAATATGATCAAGATTTAGTTTATAGTAAGTTAAATGAACTAGAAAAATCATCTTGAGTGAGGCATCCCAGACCTAAAGAACATGCATAGAATGTATTCACTGATAAGAGGATATTAGACTAAAAGTACAGAATAGCCAGGGTACAACCCACAGACCATAAGAAATTTAACAAGAAGGAAGTACCAAGAGAAGATGTTTCAATCCCACTTAGAAGAAGGAACAACATAATCATGGGATGCAAAGGGATGGAAGGAAGGACTAGGATGGGAGAAGAGAGGGAGGGAAAGGGGGGTAGGATCAGGTATGGGGAGGGAAGATAGGAGAGAAGGCCAGAGGGCCAGAAGAATGAATGAAAATATGCATCTAAGGGGCATGGAGGGAGGGGAACCCTCTAGAAACTCCCAGAGACTTTCAGAGAAGATTCAGGGAAACACTGCTCCCTAGAACTTCTTGGACAATCAGAATAAAAGAGGAAATTTGGAAATATCAAATGATACTGGAGATGCTTAGCTACTTCTCAGCAAAAGAGATTCTGTTTTGTGCTAAGAGAAAAGGAAACAGGGACCATGTGTCTGTCTTCCACTGAGGATCTGATGGCACAGTAGTAGTTTGAAATGGTAATTTAGAGGGCTTAGAGGAGTCACTTCTAATTTGGGTAAGAAACTGATGGTCAGGCATGTTTCAGGCCTTAGAGCATGTGTGTGTAACCAGGTGGAAAGACAGCTTATTTCCTTCTTTTTAGTTATCCTTACTTACTTTTTGACAAGGAGAGCTTATAAATAGGCAGTAGGAACCTTGCCCCACACTAAAGAAGGAGATGCCTTGTATATTTGAAGCCCATTGTATCTTGAATGCCAGATATTGCTGTACATTTCTGATTAGTTTATCCTGAGACTGATGACATAACCCTTATAACTGTATACCTTGTTGCATCAGACATGACTCAGAGTTTGGCAAACAGCAGTATCAACCCAAGTTTTAATATGATGCAATATTTTACTCACCTATATAAAATCAAATGATTATAGAAACCTTTTTTTTTGTATTTAGAAACTACATTGAAAGATAGAAAGTACCATAAATACTGTTCTGCATTCTGTGAACATTTCTTTCCTAATAATTCTTTAGGAAATAAAGAATATTTAGGAATAATTTAGGAATAATTCTTTCCTAAACAGAAAGACTTATTACATCAATATTATTCTAAGCATAGATTATGATGGGATTTGCTCTGATTTTATTCCAGGAATCATGGTAGTGGTTGCCTCAACAGACTTATCACATGTATTAAAGTTAATAAAGGATCTAACACATTTTCCTATCAGAATTTTAGTGTGAATAATATTGCAGTGATGGTGCTCCTGAAACAAAATTTTTCTACTCAAATTTTAATAGTTGAAGAAAATAGAGCCATGGAGTCCCAATTTGCCAAAGGTGTCTTGCATATGTAGTTAAATAAAGAAAGGCATCAAATTTTAGAGAAGAGTGACTTCTGATAGTCCCTGCACAACATTAGAGTTCCTCCACTCTAGCCACTGAGACAGGACTAAATAGGGAAGGAAACCTAGGCTTCCTTTGGCACCTCAGTAGCCTTATACCTCAAGTTTCAGCAATGCCCATTCCAGTCAGGCTGTTTCTAGGAACTAATACACACACACACACACACACACACACACACACACACACACACACACACACACACACACATATTCAGAGCAGGTAGATACCTTGAGAATATAAGACGCCTTGCTTGAAATGAAGCCATAGGTACTTGTTTCTCAGATGGGCACTGACCTATTGATGCGGTGAATGTCTACAGTAGGGTTATGTGATTCTCTAATTCATTGACTCAGTACCTGTGGTTGTTCTTATTTTGATAATTCCTTCCTTATTTTGTATAGTGGGGTTTTCTAGAAGTGTTTCTGACTACATCACAAATGACAGGCAGCTCTGAAAAAAAATCAAAATAATTAAACCAAAAAAATCCACCAGGACGAGAATCTAAAATTCTCACCAATAACAGATTTCCTCAGAATGTCTGAATTCCTGTTTCAATCATAGCATTTTGCATATTCCTATGTGAAGAACCTTTATTTCCAGAGTTGCATCTGGTGGAACTTATTTTAAAAACAGGAATTTAGAAATGAAGAAAAATAAGTAATTAACCCTACCCATCATAGTGTTCATTTTATAAAAGCATTTATTACTGTCAATGCCCCTAAAGATAATGAGACATGGAGGATATATTAAGGTAAACATGAACTAGGTCATAGAAGAAGAAAGAACTCATTACTAGAAGTCATGTGGCCTTGGACTCAAAGTGTTACCTGCCTTTTATGTTTTTGTATAATTTTTCTTTGAATTGTTTCTTTTTTCCCCTTTCCTTTCCTTTCCTTTCCTTTCCTTTCCTTTCCTTTCCTTTCCTTTCCTTTCCTTTCCTTTCCTTCCCTTCCCTTCCCTTCCCTTCCCTTCCCTTCCCTTCCCTTCCCTTCCCTGCCCTTCCCTTCCCTTCCCTTCTTCCCTTCCCTTCCCTTCCCTTTCCCTTCCCTTCCCTTTCCCTTCCCTTTCCCTTCCCTTTCCCTTCCCTTTCCCTTCCCTTTCCTTTCCCTTTCCCTTCCCTTTCCCTTCCCTTTCCCTTCCCTTTCCTTTCCCTTTCCCTTCCCTTTCCCATCCCTTCCCTTCCCTTCCCTTCCCTTCCCTTCCCTTCCCTTCCCTTCCCTTTCCTTTCCTTTCCTTTCCTTTCCTTTCCTTTCCTTTCCTTTCCCTTTCTTTTCCTTCCCTTCCATCCCATTCCCTTCCTTTCCCTTTCCTTTCCCTTTCCTTTCCTTTCCGTTCCTTTCTTTTCCTTTCCTTTCCTTCTCCTCTCATTTTCATCTCTGCCTCAGTATTTCTCTGTGTTCTCTCTCATTCTCTCTCCCTCACTCTCTTGCTCTCTCCTTCCTTCCAAGTGTTTTCATTTACTGTTTATAGTCTTGGAAATAATATGCTTCATTAATAGACATGTTTTCACAGGAAGTTAGGTACTTGGTTGATAAGATCATATTATGGCCTTATTATAATCCATCAGGTATTATAATTTTAAGCTATGTATTTTAAAGCTATTATCACACACTTTAAAAGTTTAATTTTATAGACTTTTTAAATGCAAAGTTTGAGTTATACTAAAGATAGATAAAATTCCTGGAATTGATTAGGAATATTCTTTACTTCCAGAGGTGGCCACAGATTGTGTATGTTTGTGTTTGTATTTATGTGTGTGTCTGTCTGTGTGTGTGTGTGTGTGTGTGTGTGTGTGTGTGTGTGTGAGAGAGAGAGAGAGAGAGAGAGAGAGAGAGACAGATACCCTTGTCTCTGCTGAAAACATTGCACTATAATTTTTCAACTATACAGCAGTATTTGACCTCCTTACTTGGAACCTACTGACATATCTTTCAGTATATTTTGCTATCACATATGCTCCCAAAAGAGTTGATACAAAGACTGCATATGAATATTGTTTGTAGATCCTCTGAGTAAATACCAGCTGCTAGCATGTGGAGCCTATTGGTAATCGGGACAGGCAGACTTCACACTGAAAATTTATAATAGATTGCTTTACAGTTTCTTTCCATAGAATTTACAATCAGAATAGAAAAAGTAATAATTCTTCCCAAATATTGATTACTATTTAAACAACATGTAGTCACCAATTACTGAGATCAATATTATTTTCAGGGTAATATCACAAATCACTTTTAAATATGCAGAAGTATATGATTAAACATCGGGACTATAAATAGAAACTGAATTCTTAGAATATCTTCCAAATAATTATTATTAGATACTGACATAGGGAAACATTTTTAATTAATTTTTAAAAATTATTAATCTAACTATTAAAATAACAAAGTAAAATCTAGAGGATTTTTGAGTTTATTTGAAGGATTTTATAAACAGTCATAAACCACAAAGTCAATAATTTCAGTTTCTATCACTTGGCAATTCATAAGATTCAAGGCAGAATATACAGAAATGTAATCAGAGAAATGTTAATGTCACAATATAACTAAAAGTAATATTATTTAACAATATCATTCATTATTATATTCAGAGTTTAGATTAGTTTGGGGGGGTTGCTTTATATATTAAAAATAGTTAAGGAGAATGGACAATGAGATAATAAAACAATTATATGAATGTTTCCTATTAGGATTTGGTAGAGTAGCAAAACTTGTAGAATGAATCTTGGTATATATATATATGTCTATACATATCTATATCTACATCTATATCTACATATCAAGGGATATCTATCTATCTCTCTCTATATATACATATATATATATATATATATATATATATATATATATATATCAATGATATATATCAAGGGAATTTTAATGTGTAGATCACTTACAGGCTATGATTCAATTATCTAACAATGACACGTTATGAACGGAGTGTCCAAGAGTCAGACGTTGCTTGGTGTACATGGCTGGATGTTTCAGGAGGACTTCAATAGATGCTGGATTCAGATTAAGACAGTTATAATGCCTGTAAAGGAATGGACTTAATAGTGATGCAGAGGCAAGCTGTTAAAGAAAAAAATCCCTCCCTCTTACGTTAATTTCTATATTTTTGAAGCCAGAGCGACTAGCAGACAAAACCAAACCAGCTAACAGGCATAGCCCAAGGCGGACAAAGCAGGGGTCTCAGACGGTCAGGCCCTGGACTGCCCCCAGGCACTGGGCTGCTCGGTGGGCCATCTGTGTGCCGACCCGGCCAGGAGGTTGTTTATCCGGGCCAGTTTGCGCACCACCGCCATTTTGCCTACGGGAAGCCAGAGAGACCTAGCAGGCAAAACCAAACCAGCTAACAGGCATAGCCCGAGGCGGACATAGCAGGGGTCTCAGACAGTCAGGCCCTGGACTGCCCCCAGGCCCTGGGCTGCTCGTTGGGCCATCTGTGTGCTGACCCAGCCAGGAGGTTGTTAGCCCAGCAGACTCTCCCAGCACTCTCAGGGAACTCGCGCACACCACCATCCTAGCCACCTGACACACCCAATTAACACCCACAGCTGAGGGGAACTTTGCACTGACATTGGCCTGCCAGGCTTTTGCCTAGACTCAGGGCCTGAGCAGCTAGGCTAGCCTTGTATGCACCAACCCGGTTGGGAGTTCTGCTGCCCAGATCAGCCCGGGCAGCAGCACCACATCTCCAATTCCTGCAAGTGGCTAGCTGGGTTTCCCGGCGGCCAGCTGGGAAAGTCAGTGTGCTCCAGTGAATCCAGCGGGCCCCAGCGGGAGCCTTCAGGTGCCTGCTTTGGGATCTGAACAGCCTGGGCAGCAGCACCCTGTCTACAAGCAGTGCAGGAGGTAAGCTGTGCACCAGAGGCCAACTGGGAAGGGGCAGCTTGCACTGGTGAGTCCAGCACTGACAAGACAAACTAACACCAGTGAGAACTAGATGGCAAAAGGCAAACGCGGGAACATCCCTAACAGAAATCAAGGCAATATGGCAACATCTGAACCCAATTCTCCTCTACCAACATGTCCTGGATACCCCATCACACCAGTAAAACAAGATTTGGATTTAAAATCACTGGTCATGATGCTGGTACAGGAACACATGAAGGACATACTTAAAGAAATTCAGGAGAAAATGGATCAAAAGTTAGAAGCCCTTGCAAGGGAAACACAAAAATCATCGAAAGAAATCCAGGAGAATACAAAAGCCAACAAGGAGGAAATGCAAAAAACACTTAAAGAAATACAGGAGAACTTTGGTCAACAGGCTGAGGTCATGAAAGACGAAACACAAAAATCTCTTAAAGAATTACAGGAAAACACAAACATGCAAGTGAAGGAGCTAAGCAAAACCATCCAGGATCTAAAATCAGAAGTAGAAACAACTAAGAAAACTCAAAGGGAGACAACTTTGGAGATAGAAAGCCTTGGGAAGAAATCAGGGGACAGAGATGCAAATATCAACAACAGAATACAAGAGATAGAAGAAAGAATCTCAGATGCTGAAGATTCCATAGAAACCATGGACTCAACAGTTAAAGAAAATGCAAAATGCAAAAAGATTGTAACCCAAAATATCCAGGAAATCCAGGACACAATGAGAAGACCAAACCTAAGGATTATAGGCATAGATGAGAGTGAAGATTTACAACTTAAAGGGCCAGCAAATATCTTCAATAAAATTATGGAAGAAAACTTCCCTAACCTAAAGAGAGAGATGCCCATGAATATACAAGAAGCCTACAGAACTCCAAACAGACTGGACCAGAACAGAAATACTTCCTGTCACATAATAATCAAAACACCAAATGTTCTAAACAAAGAAAGAATATTAAGGCAGTAAGAGAAAAAGGCCAAGTAACATATAAAGGAAGACCTATCAGAATCACAGCAGACTTTTCACCGGAGACTATGAACGCTAGAAGGTCCTGGGCAGATCTCATGCAGACTCTAAGAGAACACAAATGCCAACCAAAACTACTATATCCAGCAAAACTCTCAATCACTATAGATGGAGAAACTAAGATATTTCATGACAAAACCAAGTTTACCCAATATCTATCCACAAACCCGGCCCTAAAAAGGATAATAGGAGGACAACACCAATACAAGGAGGGAAACTTCACCCTGGAAAAAGCAAGATAGTAACCTTTCTTCAAACCCAAAAGAAGTTAAGCATTCAAATTTAAAAAATAACGTCAAAAATGATAGGAAGTAACAATCACTATTCCTTAATATCTCTTAACATCAATGGACTTAATGCCCCAATAAAAAGACACAGACTAACTGAATGGATACGTAAACAGGACCCTACATTTTGCTGCTTACAGGAAACACACTTCAGGGTCAAAGACAAACACTACCTTAGAGTAAAAGGCTGGAAGACAATTTTACAAGCAAATGGTCTCAGGAAACAAGCTGGAGTAGCCATTTTAATATCAGATAAAATTGACTTTCAACCCAAAGTCATCAAAAGAGACCCTGAGGGACACTCCTTGCTGGTCAAAGGAAAAATACAAAAAGAAGAACTGTCAATCCTGAACATCTATGCCCCAAATGCAAGGGCACCCTCTTTCATAAAAGAAACTTTATTAAAACTAAAAGCACACATTGCACCTAACACAATAATTGTGGGTGACTTCAACACTGCACTTTCCTCAATGGACCGATCAGGAAAACAGAAACTAAACAGGGACACAATGAAACTAATTGAAGCTTTGGACCAATTAGATTTAACAGATATATATAGAACATTCTACCCTAAAACAAAAGAATATACCTTTTTCTCAGCAACTCATGGTACCTTCTCCAAAATCGACCATATAATTGGTCACAAGACAGACCTCAACAAATATAAGAAGATCGAACTAATCCCATGCCTCCTATCTGATCACTATGGAGTAAAAGTGGTCTTCAATAGCAACAGAAACAACAGAAAACCCACATACACGTGGAAACTGAACAACACTCTACTCAATGATACCTTGGTCAAGGAAGAAATAAAGAAAGAAATTAAAGACTTTTTAGAACACAATGAAAATGAAAGCACAACATACCCAATCTATGGGACACAATGAAAGCAGTGCTAAGAGGAAAACCCATAGCCCTGAGTGCCTCCAAAAAGAAAATGGAGAGAGCATACATTACCAGCTTAATGACACACCTGAAAGCCCTAGAACAAAAAGAAGCTATTTCGCCCAGGAGGAGTAGAAGGCAGGAAATCATCCAACTCAGGGCCGAAATCAATCAAGTAGAAACAAAGAGAACCATACAAAAAATCAACAAAACAAGGAGCTGGTTCTTTGAGAAAATCAACAAGATAGATAAACCCTTAGCCAGACTGACCAAAGGGCACAGAGAAAGTATCCAAATTAACAAACTTAGAAATGAAAAGGGAGATATAACAACGGAAACTGAGGAAATCCAAAAAATCAGCAGATCCTACTACAAGAGCCTGTACTCAACACAACTGGAGAATCTGGAGGAAATGGACAATTTCCTTGACAGATACAAAATACCAAAATTAAATCAGGACCAACTAGACCATCTAAACAGTCCCATAATGCCTAAAGAAATAGAAGGAGTCATAGAAAGTCTTCCAACCAAAAAAAGCACAGGACCAGATGGCTTCAGTGCAGAATTCTACCAGACCTTCAAAGAAGAGTTAACACCAATACTCTTCAAACTCTTCCACAAAATAGAAACAGAAGGAACACTACCCAATTCCTTCTACGAAGCCACAATTACGCTGATACCAAAGCCACACAAAGATCCAACAAAGAAAGAGAACTTCAGACCAATTTCCCTTATGAACATCGATGCAAAAATACTCAATAAAATTCTTGCCAACTGAATCCAAGAACACATCAAAACGATCATCCACCATGATCAAGTAGGCTTTATCCCGGGAATGCAGGGTTGGTTCAATATACTGAAATCCATCAATACAATCCACTACATGAACAAACTCAAAGAACAAAACCACATGGTCATTTCATTGGATGCTGAAAAAGCATTTGACAAAATTCAGCATCCCTTCATGCTTAAAGTCTTGGAGAGAACAGGAATTCAAGGCCCATACCTAAACATATTAAAAGCAATATACAGCAAATCGGTAGCCAGCATCAAACTAAATGGAGAGAAACTTGAAGCAATCCCACTGAAATCAGGGACCAGACAAGGCTGCCCCCTTTCTCCTTATCTTTTCAATATTGTACTTGAGGTACTAGCTCGGGCAATTCGAAAACATAAGGAGGTCAAAGGGATACAAATTGGAAAGGAAGAAGTCAAACTATCATTATTTGCAGACGACATGATCGTCTACCTAAGTGACCCAAAGAACTCCACTAGAGAGCTCCTGCAGCTGATAAACAACTTCAGCAAAGTGGCAGGTTATAAAATCAACTCAAGCAAATCAGTGGCCTTCCTATACTCAAAGGATAAGCAGGCTGAGAAAGAAATTAGGGAAATGACCCCCTTCACAATAGCCTCAAACAGTATAAAGTATCTTGGGGTGACTCTTACCAAACTTGTGAAAGATCTCTATCACAAGAACTTCAAGACTCTGAAGAAGGAAATGGAAGAAGACCTCAAAAAATGGGAAAACCTCTCATGCTCATGGATCGGTAGAATCAATATAGTTAAAATGGCCATTCTGCCTAAAGCACTATACAGATTCAATGCAATACCCATCAAAATCCCAACTCAATTCTTCACAGAGTTAGAAAGAGCAATTATCAAATTCATCTGGAACAACAAAAAACCCAGGATAGCTAAAACTATTCTCAGCAACAAAAGAAAATCTGGGGGAATCAGTATCCCTGACCTCAAGCAATACTACAGAGCAATAGTGTTAAAAACTGCATGGTATTGGTACAGTGACAGACAGGAGGATCAATGGAACAGGATTGAAGATCCAGAAATGAACCCACACACCTATGGCCACTTGATCCTCACAAAGAGGCTGAAAACATCCAATGGAAAAAAGATAGCCTTTTCAACAAATGGTGCTGGTTCAACTGGAGGTCAGCATGCAGAAGAATGCGAATTGATCCATCCTTGTCTCCTTGTACTAAGCTCAAATCCAAATGGATCAAGGACCTCCACATAAAGCCAGACACTCTGAAGCTAATAGAAAAGAAACTGGGGAAGACCCTTGAGGACATCGGTACAGGGAGAAAGTTTCTGAACAGAACACCAATAGCGTATGCTCTAAGAGCAAGAATTGACAAATGGGACCTCATAAAATTACAAAGTTTCTGTAAGGCAAAGGACACCATCAAGAGGACAAATCGGCAACCAACAAATTGGGAAAAGATCTTCACCAATCCTACATCAGACAGAGGGCTAATATCCAATATATATAAAGAACTCAAGAAGTTAGACTCCAGAAAACCAAACAACCCTATTAAAAAATGGGGTACAGAGTTAAACAAAGAATTCTCACCTGAAGAACTTCGGATGGCGGAGAAGCATCTTAAAAAATGCACAACTTCATTAGTCATTAGGGAAATGCAAATCAAAACAACCCTAAGATTTCATCTTACACCAGTCAGAATGGCTAAGATTAAAAATTCAGGAGACAACAGGTGTTGGAGAGGGTGTGGAGAAAGAGCAACACTCCTCCACTGCTGGTGGGGTTGCAAATTGGTACAACCACTCTGGAAATCAGTCTGGCGGTTCCTCCGAAAACTGGGCACCTCACTTCCAGAAGATCCTGCTATACCACTCCTGGGCATATACCCAGAAGACTCCCCACCATGTAATAAGGATACATGTTCTACTATGTTCATAGCAGCCCTATTTATAATTGCCAGATGCTGGAAAGAACCCAGGTATCCCTCAACAGAAGAGTGGATGCAAAAAATGTCGTATATCTACACAATGGAGTACTATTCAGCCATTAGAAACAATGAATTCATGAAATTCTTAGGCAAATGGATGGAGCTAGAGAATATCATACTAAGTGAGGTAACCCAGACTCAAAAGGTGAATCATGGTATGCACTCACTAATAAGTGGATATTAACCTAGAAAACTGGAATACCCAAAACATAATCCACACATCAAATGAGGTACAAGAAGAAAGGAGGAGTGGCCCCTGGTTCTGGAAAGACTCAGTGAAACAGTATTCAGCAAAACCAGAACGGGGAAGTGGGAAGGGGTGGATGGGAGGACAGGGGAAGAGAAGGGGGCTTACGGGACTTTCGGGGAGTGGGGGGGGCTAGAAAAGGGGAAATCATTTGAAATGTAAATAAATTATATCAAATAAAAAAATTTTCTATAATTTTAAATAAAAATTACCAAAGTGGATTCAACTTTAAAAATGATTAAAGCAACAATGATCTCACACAAATTAAATAGTGAATCTAACTGTAAGTTATTGTATTTACAAAATATATTAAATTCACTGTTTTTTTATGAAAGTTCAATAGTATGTTCCACTTTTTGATAAAAGATATGTGTGTTAATAATTTGTCTTAATACTTAAGTGTCAGTAACACATCCTTGTTAAAGGTAATATAGCCTTTTAATAATCACATGCTCTCTATCATGCTGTAATATCAAATATTTGAGGAGGAGGAAATAAAGTCATTAATTAAGTTAAGTATAACACATGGACATTTATATCCAAGATAATAGTGAGGTGAAAAAGACATTAACTGAAACAATTTAAGACTTTAAAATGTTTAATACTGATTGTTGATAAAACACAAAATGTATATTTATATGAATTGAAAATAGTTATAGAATATATAACTATAAGCATTTATACAATGTTTTACATGTAGAGAACAAAAGTTAAAAGCTAATGTGTTCTACACATGTATTGCCAAATCTAACATATTTTTGGTTATATCATTTCTAAACCTTAGTCATTGAAAAACCAGTCTATGATTTGATACATAAATGTATTATAAAGACTCATAGGCTGTTTGTTTGCTGGTGTGTGTCATTGTTGGGAGTTAGCTTCTTTGTAAGCATATCCTACTCAAAGGAAGTTCATCAATAGGGTTATATCACTGAAAGTATTTTAACGATTGCTGCTGTTCATGTCTTTGCTTGTTTGCATTTTGAAAATTATAACAAAATAATATATAATAAGATAAAAAACTTTACCACATCAAAATTGAACATCACATACTAACAAAAGGAGAAGAGTCCAAGAAAAGTCATAACAATCAAAAATCCACTCATTCTTGTTCTCAGGGATCCCATAAAACGCTAAGCAGAAAGCAATAATACATATGGTGAGAACTTGGTACTAACCAGTGTGAGTATGCGATACTCCAGTCTCTGTAAGTTCCTATGAGCTTTGATTATTCTGCTTTCTAGGTCTGGTTTTCTAGGTGTCCTCGAACCCCTATGGCTCTTCCAGGAATGACATCCATCTTATCCATCTACAGTAGGCCTTAAGTCAAATCAGTTATTGGTTGGTTACAACTACAACTTTTATGCCACCGTAGCTCTAGCATATCTTGCATGCAAGACATCATTGTAAATCCAAGGGGTAGTGGCTGGACTAGTGGTCATGCTTCTTTTTTTCTTTTTTTTTTTTTTTGGTACTATGCAGAAATCTTCCCATACCAAAGACCCTAGAATATAGGATTGAGGACAGTAGGTAAGTACCAATTCCATATATCAATATTCAATGTGTTACATAGGTTCTGTCTTCAGCAATGGCACCTTGCTGTCAGTGTATGGAGAACAAGGTACAATATTGTCAACAGGAGGGGTTGTTTGGGGATTTCTATGGGGCTCCTTTGGCCAACAACTCAATTAGATGTAACCCAATTCTAGTACTGGATACTATTTGTTTGCTAGAGATAGACAGTTAGGATTCTGTTCCCTTCCTTGTTAGAAAATATCATTTATATAGCTTTCATGATGTATATATTTTAGAGAATTTCTGCTGAATTAAATTTCCATTTTAACCTTCAAATGTACCTTCATTTTAGCTGTCACTTTCCATGTTTTCTGTCAAATGCTATTCTCATTCCAGCCTTTCCAGCCCAGAATTATCTCCTCTATTTCATTTTCTTAAGGTTATTCATCTGTTCTCTCTACCCTCTTACTCTACACCTGTTCACTATGGTTCTATGGATTGTAGCTTTGTTCATAGACTTAAGAGCTAATATCCATATATTAGCCAATATAATCCATATTCATTCTTCTAGCTCTGTGATACCTAACTCTGGTTTATTTTGTCTAGTCCTGTCAATTAGCCTGCAAATTTCATGATGTTACATCCTTTTGAAAAGCTGACTCATACCATTGTGCAGAAGTTTCATATTTTTTAGTCCATTCATCTGTGAGGGCCATCCAGATAAATATTATCAACAAAGCAGCAATGAGCATAATTGAGCAAGTGATTTTTCTGGTGGGATGAAGAGTCCTTTGGGTATATGCACAAGAGTAGGTTACCTACATCTTTAGGTAGTTTTATTTCCATCTTCCTGAGGAACTGACACACTGAGCTCCATGGGGGCTGTACAAGTTTCAACTCCCACCAGCAATGTATGAATATTCCCTTTGTTCCACTTCCTGAACAGCATGAGCTATCTCTTGTTTCATTGATCTTAGCAATTCTGACAGAAGTTAAATGAAATTTCAAAGATTCCTTTATTTTGTTATCCTTTATGGATAATAATGTTACACATTTTTAAAATGTTCTCATCTCTTTGAGCTTTCTCTATTGATAATTCTGTTTAGAGCTGTAAACCAATTTTTAGACAGATTATTTTTTAATGGAGCTATTCCTTGAATTCTTTATATATACTGGCTATTAGCCCTCAATTCAATTTGGAGTTGGAAAAATCTATTTCAAATTCTGTAGACTATTGCTTTGTCTAAATAATAAATACTTTCCTATGTAGAAGTTTTTCATTTTCATGATGTCGTATTTTTTAAATTGGTGTTGTTAATGTCTACGCAAAAGATTTTCTGTTCTTAAATTATTTCCTGTCCAAATATATTCAAGGTTATTTTCTACATTCTCTTCTATCAAGTTTAGTATATCTGGCTTTATGCTGATGATGCTTTGATTATTGCAGTGTGTATTTGATTCCTTTATCAAACTTCAGGTATCCATAAGTATATGGATTTATATCTGAATCTTTAATTTTATTCCCTTGAGCAATGTATCTGTTTAATTTGCTTATGCCTGCTGTTTTTGTTACTATAGTCTTGTGGTATAACTTAAATCTGGGATGATGATACCACCAGCACTTTTATATTCAGAATTGTTTTAGTTCTCTTGTTTTGTTTTGAGTTTTTGCTTTCTTTTATGCTCTTTGCTGCTTGTTGTTGTTTTAGTTTTAGTTTGTTTTGGTTTCAATTTCATTTGGTTTTGGTGGTGGTGGGGATTGTGTTAGTGTGTGTGTGTGTGTGTGTGTGTGTGTGTGTGTGTGTGTTTCAATATGAAGTTGAAATTGTCCTTTCAAGATCTGAAGAACTGTGTTGAAATTTTGAGGAAGACTGCAGGTAGCCTATAAATTTCCTTTGGTAGGATGGCTACTTTTACTATGCAAATCCTACCAATCATCATAATGTGAGATCTTCCTATTTTCTGATATCTTCTTGAATTTCTTCTTTCAAAACCTTGAAGTTTTTATCATAAAAGTCTTGTACTTTCTTTATTAGAGTTACCACAAGATATTTTACATTATTTGAGTATACTGTGACACTAGCCCCAGAGGATAAGACATAATCTTTTGGCCCCCAGGGGCACTGAACTCTCATGAAAACACTCTCCAACAAAAACTAATTTATACAGAACTAAAAACTTAAGCTTTTCAAAGTTCTACAGTATACATACAGTCAAACAGAAATTATAGCCACATGCTTAATTTGACATTGTGTACATGTAACAATGTCAGGTGCTGCACATATTGAACCAGTTTTACTATAATAACTCTAAGAGGGCAACTAAAATGAAATAGGAAATTTCAAATTACATCTTTTGCAGTGTGGCTTTCTGTAAAACTTTCAGTTAGTCTAAATAATTCAGTAATATTTACTTTCTTATTAATTCATAGAACAGAGAAGACTTCTATGCTAATGTATCATTATCAGAGGTAGGAAGTTGAATTATACATATTTAGTCTCATAGACATTTCCAAAGATTCATTGCAACTATATTAGAAGAAATACTAGCATTAAACAAATTTAAATCAGTTTGTATGATGTGCAGTTAACAATGACTTCCAGGTGGGAGAGTTAATGAATATCATAAGTTTATTCTAATAAAGACAACCCCATTAAAGAACACAACACTCTACACCTATAATAGCATAGATAAGAGACTGGCGTAGATCATGACAAGATTACTTGTAGCTCCCTTCAGGAATCTTACCTTTTTTCTTGGTATCATCCATCCTTGGCTCTGGATTTTATCAAAAGCTTTTTTTTTTTTTTTTAACATCTAATAAAATAATTATGTGTGATTTCTTTTGTTTATGTTTCTCAATTTGTTTATATGGTGAATAACATTTACTACATGGCATGTGATGGGCCATCTTTACATCTGGGATGATTGTGTCTAATCTTCTTGACATATTCCTGGATTAATTTGCAACTGTTGTAATTAATAGTTTTGTGTCATTTTCATAAGGGAAATTGTTCTGTAATTTTCTTTCTTTGTTGTGTTTTCATGTAGTTTAGATATAAGAGCAATTTCTCCTTATAGAAAAATTGGGCAATATTCATTGTGGGATAATGTAAGAGGTACGGTGCATGGTGTTCATCACACTTTGTAAGTCTGATAAAACTTTAAGATGAATGAATGGAATAATCAAGCATTAGGGATTTGTTGTTGATATTGTTACTTAGTTATTCAGTTAGTTAGTTTGCATTTGCTTGGAAATTTTTAATTCTTGCTTATATTCTTTTTTTTTTTTACTTTGGTAGGTTGAATATTACAAAAATGTTGTTGTTTCTTTTAGTTTGCAATTTGTTGAAGTAAAGATTTTTAAAGTAAATCATTCTTAGTCTGTAGTTTTCCATTGTATCTGTTGGGATGAGCCCCCTTTTGTCAACAGTGTTATTAATGTAGTCTTTCTGAGTGCATATTTTAGTTAATTTGGCTAAGGATTTATTCATGTCAATACTATTTATTTTTCTCACCTAACCAACTCTTTGTTTCAGAAATTCTTTATACTTTTGTTATTTGTTTTTCTTCTATTTCATTAATTTAAGCCTTGATATTTTTTATAGAGAAGTCAAACACACCATTACATTATTAATATAAGATATATTTTATGTATTTATGCTTTACTGTGAATTTCCCTCTTAGAACTGCCTCTATTGTGCCACATAGTATTCAATAAATTTGTGTTTTTATTTTCACTAATTTCTAAAAAAGTAATAATCGTCCTTCTTAATTTCTCTCTTGACATTTTTTTTAGTCAGTCATGACTTGTTCACTTTCTATGACTGTTTGTTTTAGTTAATCTGTGGATTTTAGATAAAATGCAGGGCATTACTATATTATTATTTTCAATTTGTCTTATATCATTGTATGTATTGATGATTTATGTACAAGTATGCAGTCAGTTTTGAAGAATGTTTGGTGAACTGCTGGGAAGGAAGCATATGCGCTCTTGTTTGGGTCAAAGATGTTCATTTTCACTTATTTGTGGCATCATTTAACTCTTCATTTCTCTATTTATGTTGTATTTGGATGTCCTGCCTATTGGAAACCATAGGGTAATGAAGTCACATACTATCACTATATGAGGCTCAATATGTGATTATTGCTGTAGGAATATTTCATTTATAAATTTGCTTTCCCTTGTCTTTGATGCATAAATATTTAAAATTACAATATCCCTCTAGTGAATTTTTTCTTTGGTGACTGGTTGGTGTCCATTCACCTTTGTTCTTCTTAATATTACTGGGTTGAAGTATATTTTGTGACATGTTAAATGGCTACAATAGCTTGCTTCTCAGGTTCATTTAATAGGAATATATTTTTCAATCTCTGTGGTGATGTCTTTCTTTAACAGTATTATGTCCTTTGTTGATACAGCTGAAAGATAGATCATATTTTCTAAACCACATCTGTTAGGTGGTGTCTTTGTATCATGGAACTGATACTGTTAATAATGAGATTTGTCAATGAGCAGTGTTTATTGTTTCCAGTTATTTTTTTCTTATACTAGGGGACTTTTTCTCTTTTGTTTTACTGTTTCTAGATTATCTCTTTCCTGTGATTTCTTGGGTGTGGTTGACCTCTTCTGATATAGTGCTTCTGTAGAGTTGTGTTTGTAGACTGATATTACTTAAATTTGGCTTTATCTAGGGATAATTCCCCCATCTGTCAATATTGATAGTTTTCTTAGGTATATTAGTCTCTGTAATTATTTGTGTAATTATTGTGTAAATCACTTAGCATTTGCAGAACATCTGTCCATGTAATTATGGATTCTCGAGTCTCCATTAAGATATCATGTGTTTTTCTATAGTGTCTGCCTTTATATATATATATATATATATATATATATATATATATATATATATATATATATATATATATATACTTGGTCTTTTGCCCTGGGGGCACATAATATTCTTTTTTGTTCTGTGCCTTACTACTTTATTATTATTAGCTGAGGTGAATTTGTTTCTGGTCTAATATGTTTGGTGTTCTGTATATTTCTTATATCTTGATGGACATATCTTCTTTAGGTTGGAGAAACTGTGTCTATGATTATATTGAAAATACTTTTGTGCCTTTGTCCTGGGTTTGCTCTCCTTACTCTTTTCTTACTATTTTTATAGATTTGATCTTTTCGTAGTTTCATAGATTTTATATGTGTTGTGCCTGTATTTTTTAAAATATTTACTTTTCCAGAATATTCTCTCAGTTTTATATTCTGTTGGTGAGGCTAGTTTTGTACAGTTTTGAATGTAATCATGCCTAGTTATGGATTAATTAATGTTTCCTTTTGTGATTCTATTTCTACTTTCATATCTTGAATAGTTTTTAGCATATAATTCCACTGTCTCCATATTAACAGGCTTCATTAAGGGATTTATTTGAATATTTTAATATCCTTGAATATAATCTTGATTAATATATTGAAGTCCTTAACTTGTGCTTCATGTATATTACAAATTCATGTCCTTTCTTTTCACTAATTATTCTTACTTGTGCATGTAACATATATACATATATATATGTTAATAACCCTAATATATATTTCTATATAGTTATCTCTAATATAACTTTATGGGTTCAAATAATGTTACTTATGTCTATTTTTTTCTTTTAGGCACCAAATGGAAATCACCACAGAAAATCACAATCAAAGTGTAAAATAGTGGATTCCAGTCTTATGGATACATCTATAAAACATTCCTAAACCTAAGGTTCGGGAAGTATGGCTGAAAATAGGCAGAAAGATTGTAAGAGCCAGAGGAAAAGACAATTGGCTGCAAAATTGCATTGTTTATCCTAGAAACATCAGTAACTGCACCTATATAATCTCACCAACATGACCTCCCAAATGTGTGATGGACAAATATGACAGCATATCAAACTGGAGAAGGAAAAGCCCACAAGTCCTCAAATCTATACAAAAATATACAGACCCATATATTATATATACATACATATATATATTTATGTGTGTGTTATGATATAAATTATATATGTGTGTAATTTACAGTATATGTATGTGTGTATATAGTATCTATTTATTTCATGTGTATATGTGTATACAGTATATATTTATTTCATATAATATATAATATATAATTTCTAAAACTAGAGATATTACCTAACCTTTGAATGCATTCAACTAAATATTTATTCCTTTTCAATTTGATGTTTATTTTTTATGTCTTTGTGGGAAAAAATTTTTAATATATGATCCAGAATATGCTAGGCAAGTACTCTACGATTGAGCTGAACTCTTTTTTTTTTAGACCAGCAATTTCACATTTTAATTTTTGAACAATCATGGTGCTTAAAATATTACTAATTATCTCCTCCATGGACATTCAGAAGCAGAACATTGTAGACAACCTTAGTCTTGATGAGCTATGCCAACAAATGCAAACCTGTGGGAGTTCTTGGACCACAAACCTAATACACAAAAGGTGAGAAGGGTCAGTTTGTGATCTTATCTTGAAGTTTACTTTTGATGTAGAAGCAAAAAGAGTGTCCATGGATAGACATTTTCTGTCTATCCATGTTGTAAGGGTCACAGTGTATCAGGGAAGGCTGGTGCATGATGGCTTATATGCAGCTGGCATAAAGATCAATTTTGATAGATTCATGATTATATATAGAAGAGTCTTCAATTTCTTGTGACACTGGCTTTTAAAATAGCCTATGAAACCTATTTTTTCATGTGATCCATCTTTTCTTTTAAAATGGTTTAGGTGTGCTTTCCTAAATAAAAGAACAGGCCTTGGGTCTGTCAAAGTTCCAACCTCTCTAATTATCTAAGGCAGGCCCAATTATATTTGCCATCCATTTGTCCAAAGCATGTGAAAGTGTAATGTTGGAGAAAACTATTTTTTCAGCCTTAATTGGAGACACTATAATATATTATTACCTAGAAGTTTATAGAATAACTGCAGAATTTCAAATTATAGTTTGGGCACAGCACGCCATATCCAAGTGGCACAGGGAGGCAGCTTAACCATCCAGGAGTGTGGAGAAACCAGCCTGAACAGGTAAAACCATACGTGACAACATTTTAATCACATTCAAGATAATCATTATTATATCATTTTATATTGTCTTTAAACCTGACCTTCAAAATATTCTCCATATTCATTTTATTGTAATGGATATTGCTTTTAATGATGTAATTTTTCCATTAGAGTGTATGGGTCAATCTGACATCAGAATGTAAACAATATTATGAACTATGATGATAACATACTTATATAAATTCCTGTAAGGTTAGGTAGTGAAAACTCTGAATAACAAAGACACACAAGCAAAATATTTGGACATGAAGTCATGAAATTTGTCTTATTAGCCTATTATGCAAGCCATAAAATCTAAGCTTACTGATCAAAGACAGATTTTCTGTGATCTTGAATGGCTCTAACTTTTAGTATTAAAATAGTTCATTTAACTTTTTCTAGACTGAAATACTTCATATGGTTTCTATACATAGACTTACTGTGTATGTGTTTAAAATATTCCATGAAGCTGTTCCTATGTAAAACAGCCACCAGTCCATTAATGTACCATCATATACAGAGAGCCTAAGCTACATCCAGAATTGAATGGTCAATTTCTTTTTTTTTATTAGATACATTCATATTTACATTCAAATGTTATTCCCTTTCCACTGTTTCCCCTCCAAAAATCCCCTCCCATACCTATCTCATCCCCTCCCCCTGCTCACTAACCCACCTACTCCCACTCCCATGACCTGGCATCCCCCTACCCTGGGGCAAGGAACCTTCACAGGTCCAAGGGCCTATCCTCTCATTGATGTCTGGCTAGGCCATCCTCTGCTACCCATGTGTTGGAGCCATGGGTCTCTCCATTTGTACTCCTTGGTTGGAAGTTAAGTTCCTGGGAGCTCTGGTGGTACTGGTTGATTTATATTGTTGTTCTTCCTATGGGGCTGTAAACCCCTTCAGCTCCTTGGGTCCTTTCTCTAGCTCCTGCAAATTTCTTAATCAAGGTCTTGTCTTTCTATATGTTATAAAGAAACAAAGTCAATTGCATGACTGAATATTGGTTGAGTGTTATTTTTACTTTCTTTTCTTGCCCATTAATTTTAATTGGGTATAATAAGAATGACTATAATTTAAAAAAAACACAACTTGATTTTGTTTGTAACATCCTAGCCAAGCATGTGAGCTGGTCCAGGAAGATATCAGTATGCTCTGACTCATTATAGTGCCTACTCTTCAGGAAACAGATGACATCTTCCAGACTTTTGGTAAATGTTGTAGAATTAGGATTTTCATTTACATATGCTGTTACTATTTTAAGAAAGCATCTGATGGCCCCTAGTGGCACAGAAGGAAACATCAATGCTTAGGTTTTAAAATCAATAATAATTAAAAGGTACATTTTTAAAGTAAAGTTTAGTGTGACCACTTACTTCATGGTCATGTTGTCAAGAATTCATTGTAATATTAACATCATTCTGAAAGTGTCTATATAGAAAGATGTATAAAAAGCACTTAATGTCACAGGGTTATCAAGTGCAGCATAGGGTATTGAACCTGCTTCATCATCTGAAATAAGGAGACTGAGTTTTTAAATTACATCAAATTCAGTCACCATTGAAGGAGTTTACTGACACTTTCATCTTTAACTAAACATAAAGGAACTAACTGCCACTATAAGAATCAATGAGAATTTAAGGGAAGACAAATATTGTTCTATTTTATACATTGAAATATTTTACTATATAATAATGTATTATAGGCATATTACTGCCATTTGTACATTGTAACACAAGATTAGATTTTGAAGTAGTCCAACCTTAATATTCTGGCACATATAGAAAAAGTGTGAAATTGTCTCAGATAAACTCTCAAAAATGACATTATATCAACTCTCTGGATAATGGCATGACACTTAAATACAGAACACTAAGAAAGACACAAAAACAATCTGTGGCTATTATCTATAAGATTAATATAATAAAATCATTATTATACTGTCAAATTCACTAATAAAATCATTTGGGCTTAAAAGCCTATAATTTTTAAAAAATATATTCATTATTGGGTTGGAATTATGAATGAAATTATCTAAATTACTATTTAAAAACATTATTTCTGGAGCTCTTTAACTGTTTTATAAAGCCATAAAACATCTTTACATTCAATATTATAAATAATAATTCACATATATTCTTAAATATATATAATATATATAATATAAATATAATTCACATATATTCTTAAAACCTATCAATGTATAAATTCAGATGCTTTTGTTATCATATCCAGAATACTGAGTTACTTTTTAAAATTACTTTTATTTTTTATAGTCTAGCAACTGTTCCCTCCCATTACACCCTCCCAAAGTTCCTCATCCTACTCCTCTTCCCCCATATCTCCAAGAGGGTGTCCACCCCCTGCCAGTCGTCGCCATCCCCTGGTCCTCAAGTCTCTGGAGGTTTAGGCAAGTCTTCTCCCACTGAGGCCTGACCAGGCTATCCTCTACTATATATGTGTCAGGGCCTCAGACCAGCAACTATATGCTGTGTGTTGGGTGCTCTGTATCTGAGAGATCTCTGGGATTTAAGTGAGTTGAAACTGCTGATTTTCCTATGGGATTGGCTTTCTCTTCTGCTTCTTCCAGCCTTTACTTAATTAAACCACAGGGGTCCCTGACTTCAGTATAATGGTTTGGAGTAAGTAATCTGTCTGTCTCAGCTAGTTGCTTCTTAGGTCTCTCAGAGAACAGCCATACTAGGCTCCTGTCTGTAAGCACACAATAGCATCAGTAATAGTGTCAGACCTTGGAGCCTACCCTAGAAATGGATCCCAATTTGTGCTGGTCACTGGACCACCTTTCCTTCAGTCTCTTTGCCATTTTGTCACTGCAATTCTATTAGACAGGAGCAATTCTGAGTCAGGAATTCTGACTGTGGGATAATAACCCGGTCCCTCCACTTGAGGTCCGGTCTGTCTACTGGAGGTAAACTCTTTGAGTTCCCTTTCCCTAGTGTTGGCATTTTGGCTAATGTCACCCTCAATGAGTCCTGAGAGTGTCTCACATCCTGGGTTTCTGCTATTTTCTAGAGGGTCCCCCAACTTGTACCCCCCTCCAAGGCTATTTATTTCCATTTATTCTCTTGGCCCTCTGGGCCTTTCTTCTGTCCCAGAGTCCATATATAATCTGGTTTTTCTTTCCTCTCCCCTTCCTCTTTCTCAGCATCCCTCCCTCCACCTCTACCTTCACCTCCAGGGAATATTTCCTTTTCCCTTCTAGATGGAGTTGAAACATCCTCACATCCTCACTTTGGCATTTCTGATTGTTACACTTCTTAAGATCTGTAGATTGTATCCTAGATATTCTATACTTTTTGGTTAATATCCACTTATTAGTGAGTACACACTATGCAATTCCATTTTTGGTCTGAGTTACCACACTCAGGATGATATTTTATACTTCCATCCATTTGTCTGAAAAATCCATGATTTACTCATTTTTAATAGCTGAATAGTATTCCATTGTATAAATGAAGCATATTTTCTTTTATTTTCTTCCATTGTGGGATATCTGGTTCTTTATAGCTTCTGGTTCTTTATAAATAAGGCTGCAATGTACATGTTGGAATACTTGCCCTTTTGGTAAAGTGAGGCATCTTTAGGGTTTATGCCCAAGAGTAGTATAACTTAGTCATAAGATAGAGCTATTTTCAGTTTTCTGAGGAATCAAAAGATTAATTTCCAGTGTGGTTGTACCACTTTGCAATCCCACCAGCAGTGGAGGACCTTTCCTTTTGTTGCACATCCTTGACAGCATGTGCTGTCATTTTAGATTTTGATCTTAGCCATGATCATTGGTGTGAGTTGGAATATGAGCATCACGTCACTTTGATTTGTATTTCTCTGATGAGTAAGGACTTTGAACATTTCTTTAAGTTCTCTGCCATTTGAAATCCTTCTGTTGTGAATTTTCTGTTCACTTGTATTTTTGTCATTGAGGTATGTTTCTTGTATGCAGCAAAACGCTAGATCCTGCTTTTGTATGCATTCTGTGAGCTTATGTCTTTTTTTTTTTTTTGAGGAATTGAGTCCCTTGCTATTGAGAGATATTAAAAAGATTATTGTTGATTCCTGTTATGTTTGTTGTTATAGGTGGCATTATGTTTATGTGATTCCCCCCTTTTAGTTTTGTTGTGAGATGATTAATTTCTTGTTTTTTCTTTGGTGGAGGGACTCTCCTTATGTTGGAAGTATTGTAGGATCCTCTGTAGGGCTGGATTGGTAGATAGATATTGTTTAAATTTGGTTTTGTCATGGAATTGTTTTGTTTCTCTGTCCATGATGAATGAGAGGGTTGTAGAGCATGTAGCTTGGGCTTGCATTTGTGTTCTATTAGTGTCTGCATGACCTCTGTCCAAGCTCTTCTGGCTTTTAGGATCTCTGTTGAGAAGTCTGGTATAATTCTGATAGGCCTGCCTTAATATTTTATTTGGCCTTTTTCTCTAGAGATTTATTTATTTATTTAATCATTTTTTATTATATATTTTATTTTCTATAATCTTTGTTTACATTCCAAATGATTTCCCCTTTCCCAGTTCCCCCCTCCCTATATGTTCCATAAACCGTCTTCTCTCTGCCCATTCTCCAATCACCTCTCTCCATTTTCTCTATCCTGGTACTCCCCTCCAATGCTAGATCAAGACTTTCCATGATCAGGACCCTCTCCTTACTTCTTCATGGGAGTCATTTCTTATGCTAATTGTGCCTTGGGTATTCAGAGCTTCTGGACAAATTATCCACTTATCAGAGATTGCATTCCATGAGTATTCTTTTGTGATTGGGTTACCTCACTTAGGATGATATTTTCCAGATCCAACAATTTGCCTAAAAATTTCATGAATTCATTGGTTTTAATTGCTGAGTAGTATTCCATTGTGTAAATATACCACATTTTCTGTATCCATTCCTCCTTTGAGGAACATCTGGGTTCTTTCTAGCTTCTGGTTATTATAAATAAGGCTGCTATGAACATAATGGAGCATGTGTCTTTATTGCATGCCAGGGAATCCTTTGGGTATATGCCCAGGAGAGGTATAGCAGGGTCCTCCGGAAGTGTCATGTCCAGTTTTCTGAGGAACCGCCAGACTGATTTCCAAAGTGGTTGTACCATCTTACAACCCCACCAGCAGTAGAGGAGTGTTCCGCTTTCTCCACATCCTTGCCAACACCTGCTGTCTCCTGAGTTTTTAACCTTAGCCATTCTGTCTGGTGTGACATGAAATCTCAGAGTTGTTTTGATTTGCATTTCCCTAATGACTAATGATGTTGAGCATTTCTTAAGGTGGTTCTCGGCCATCTGAATTTCTCCAGGTGAAAATTCTTTGTTTAGATCTGTACCCCATTTTTAATAGGGTTATTTGGTTCCCTGGGGTCTAACTTCTTGAGTTTTTATATATATTGGATATTAGGCCTCTATCAGATGTAGGGTTGGTGAAGATTTTTTTCCCAATTTGTTGGTTGTCATTTTGTCCTTTTGACAGTGTCCTTTGCCTTACAGAAACTTTGTAATTTTATGAGGTCCCATTTGTCAATTCTTGATCTTAGAGCATAAGCTATTGCTGTTCTGTTCAGGAACTTTTCCCCTGTGCCCATTTCCTCAAGGGTTTTCCCCAGTTGCTTTTCTATTAGTTTCAGTGTGTCTAGTTTTACATGGAGGTCCTTGATCCACTTGTAGTTGAGTTTAGTATAAGGAGATAAGAATGGATCAATACTCATTCTTCTGCATGCTGACCTACAGTTGGAACAGCACCATTTGTTGAAAAGGCTTTCTTTTTTCCACTGGATGTTTTCTGCTCCTTTGCCAAAGATCAAGTGACCATAGGTGTGTGGATTCATTTCTGGGTCTTCAATTCTATTCCATTGGTCCACTTGCCTGTCAATATGCCAATACCATGAAGTTTTTAACACTATTGTTCTGTAGTATTGCTTGAGGTCTGGGATACTGAATCCCGCCGAAGTTCTTTTACTGTTGTGAATAGTTTTAGCTATCCTGGGTTTTTTTGTTATACCAGATGAATTTGAGAAGTGCTTTTTCTAACTCTGTGAACAACTGAGTTGGGATTTTGATAGGGATTGCATTCAATCTGTACATTGCTTTTAGTAAGATGGCCATTTTAACTAAATTAATCCTGCCAAACCACGATCATGGAAGATTTTTCCATTTTCTGAGGTCTTCTTCTATTTCCTTCTTCAGAGACCTCAAGTTCTTGTTTTATAGATCTTTCACGGGTTTAGATAGAGTCACACCAAGATACTTTATATTGTTTGTGGCTACTGTGAAGGGTGTCATTTCCCTAACTTCTTTCTCAGTCTGCTTATCCTTTGAGTATAGGAAGGCAACTGATTTGCTTGAGTTGATTTTATAACCAGCCACTTTGCTGAAGCTGTTTAACAGCTGTAGGAGCTCTCTGTTGGAGGTTTGCAGGTCACTTAAGTATACTATCCTGTTATTTGCAAATAGTGATAATTTGATTTCTTCCTTTCCAATTTGTATCCCTTCAACTTCCTTATGATGTCTAATTGCGCTAGCTAGAACTTCAAGTACTATATTGAAAAGATATGGAGAGAGAGGACAGCCTTGTCTAGTCCCTGATTTTAGTGGGATTGCTTCAAGTTTCTCTCCATTTAGTTTGATGTTGGCTACCAGTTTGCTGTATATTGCTTTAACCATGTTTAGGTATGGGCCTTGAAATCCTGTCATTTCCAAGGCTTTTAGCATGAAATGATGCTGAATTTTGTCAAATGCTTTTTCAGCATCTAATGAAATGATCATATGTTTTTTTTTTCTTTGAGTTTGTTTATGTAGTGGATTGCATTGATGGATTTCCTTATATTGAACCATCCCTGCATCCCTGGGATGAAGCTTACATGATCATGGTGGATGATCATTTTGATGTGTTCTTGGACTTGGTTGGCAAGAATTTTATTAAGTATTTTTGCATTTATATTCATAAGGGAAATTGGCGTGAAGTTCTCTTTCTTTGTTGAATCTTGGTGTGGTTTTGGTATCATCGTAATTGTGGCTTCATAGAACGAGTTTGGTAGTATTCCTTCTGTTTTCTATTTTGTGGAATAGTTTGAAGAGTATTGTTGTAAAGTCTTCTTTGAAAGTCTGAAAGAATTCTGCACTGAAGCCATCTGGTTTTTTGGTTGGGAGACTTTCTATGACCCCCTTAATTTCTTTAGGGGATATGGGACTGTTTAGATGATCTATTTGATCCCGATTTAGTTTTGGTGTTTGATATCTGTCTAGGAAATTGTCCATTTCCTCCAGATTCTCCAGTTGTGTTGAATATACAATTTTATACTAGGATCTGATGATTTTTTGAATTTCCTCAGTTTCTGTTGTTATATCTCCCTTTTCATTTCTAATTTTGTTAATCTGGATACTGTCTCTGTGCCCTTTGGTTAGTCTGGCTAAGGGTTTATCTATGTTAATGATTTTCTCAAAAACCAGCTCCTGGTTTTGTTGATTATTTATATGGTTCTCTTTGTTTCTGCTTGATTGATTTCAGCCCTGAATTTTATGATTTCCTGCCTTCTACTCCTCCTGGGTGAAATAGCTTCTTTTTGTTCCATGGCTTTCAGGGGTGTCGTTAAGGTGGTAGTGTATGCTCTCTGCATTTTTTTTTTTTTGGAGGCACTCAGGGTTATGAGTTTTCACCTTAGCACTGCTTTCACGGTGTCCCATAGATTTGGGTATGTTGTGTCTTCATTTTCTTAAATTCTAAAAAGTCTTTGATTTCTTTCTTTATTTCTTCCTTGACAAAGGTATCATTGAGTAGAATATTGTTCAGTTTAAACATGTATGTGGGCTCTCTATTGTTTTTGTTGCTATTGAAGACCACTTTTACTCCATAGTGATCTGGTAGGAGGCATGAGATTATTTCGATCTTCTTAAAATGTTGAGGTCTGTCTTGTGACCAATTATATGATCAGTTTTGAAGAAGGTACCATGAGGTGGTGAGAAAAAGGTATATTCTTTTGCTTTAGGAAAAATTTCTATTTATATCTGTTAAATCTAATTGATCCAAAGCTTTAATTAGTTTCACTGTGTCCCTGTTCAGTCTCTGTTTTCCTGATCAGTCCATTAAGGAAAGTGCCGTGTTGAAGTCACCCACAGTTATTGTGTTAGGTGCAATGTGTGCTTTGAGCTTTAGCAAAGTTTCTTTTATGAATGAAGGTGCCCTTGCATTTGGAGCATACATGTTCAGGATTGACAGTTCTTCATGGTGTATTTTTCTTTGACCAGCAAGAAGTGTCCTTCAGAGTCCCTTTTTATGACTTTGGGTTGAAAGTCAATTTTATCTGATATTAGAATGGCTATTCCAGCTTGTTTCATGAGACTATTTGCTTGTAAAATTGTCTTCCAGCCTTTTACTCTAAGGTAGTGTTTGTCTTTCACACTGAGGTGTGTTTCCTGTATGCAGCAAAATGTAGGGTGCTGTTTACATATCCAGTCTGTTAGCCTATGTCTTTTTATTGGGGAATTGAATCCATTGATGCTAAGAGATATAAAGGAATAGTGATTATCCCTGTCATTTTGATGTTTTTTTTTTTTAAATTTGATTGGTTATCTTCTTTTGTGTTTGAAGAAAGAAGGTTACTATCTTGCTTTTTCTAGTCTGAGGTTTCCCTCCTTGTATTGGTGTTTTCCTCCTATTATCCTTTCTAGGGTTGGGTTTGCGGAAAAATATTTGGTAAACTTGTTTTTTTTTCATGGAATATCTTAGTTTATCTATGATGATTGAGAGTTTTGCTGGGTATAGTAGTCTTGATTGGCATTTGTGTTCTCTTAGAGTCTGCATGATATCTGTCCAGGATCATCTAGCTTTCATACTCTCTGGTGAGAAGTCTGGTGTGATTCTGATAGGTCTTCCTTTATATGTTATTTGGCCTTTTTCTCTTACTGCCTTTAATATTCTTTCTTTGTTTAGTACATTTGAGGTTTTGATTATGATGTGACAGGAGGTATTTCTGTTCTGGTCCTGTCTGTTTGGAGTTCTGTAGGCTTCTTGTATATTCATGGGCATCTCTCTCTTTAGGTTAGGGAAGTTTTCTTCCATAATTTTATTGAAGATATTTGCTGGCTCTTTAAGTTGTAAATCTTCACTCTCATCTATGCCTATAATCCTTAGGTTTGGTCTTCTCATTGTGTCCTGGATTTCCTGGATGTTTTAGGTTACAAGCTTTTTTTCATTTTGCATTGTCTTCAACTCTTGAGTGCATGGTTTCTATGGTATCTTCAGCATCTGAGATTCTTTCTTCCATCTCTTGTATTCTGTTGTTGATCTTTGTATCTATGACCCCTGAATTCTTCCCAAGTTTTCCATCTCCAAAGTTGTCTCCCTTTGAGATTTCTTAGTTGTTACTTCTTCCTATTTTAGATCCGGGATGGTTTTGCTTAGCTCCTTCACTTTCTTGTTTGTGTTTTCCTGTAATTCTTTAAGAGATTCTTGTGTTTCCTCTTTCATAACCTCTGCCTGTTGATCAAAGTTCTCCTGTATTTCTTTAAGTGATTTAATTATGTCCTTCATGTAATCCTGTAACAGCATCATGACCAATGATTTTTAAATCCAAATCTTGTTTTTCTGGTGTGTTGGGGTATCCAGGACATGCTGTTAATGGAGAATTGTGTTCAGATGCTGCCATATTGCCTTGATTTCCGTTAGTAACATTCCTACATTTGCCTTTTGCCATCTAGCTCTCACTGGTGTTAGTTAGTCTTGTTGCCAATGCTGGACTCACCATTGTAAGCTGTCTCTTCCCAGCTGGCCTCCGGGTGCACAGCTGTCCTCCTGCACTGCCTGGAGAAGGGGTGCTGTGGCCCACGCTGTTCCTGATCCTGAAGCAGAGCCTGGAATGCTTCCACCAGAGGCCTCAGGACTAGATCCTCTGCTCTGCAGGATCTGACTCACCAGAGCATGCTGCTGCTTCCTAGCCAGCCTCCAGGTGCACAGCTGGCCTCTTGCACTTCCTGTAGATGGGGTGTGGAAGCAGAGACTGGAAGGCTCCAGCCAGAGGCCTCAGGACTGGATCCTGTGGCCCAGGCTGTTCCTGATCCTGAAGCAGAGACTGGAAGGCTCCTGGCAGGGGCCTCAGGTCTGGATCCTCAGCTCTACAGGGCCAGACTCACCAAAGCATGCTGCTTCTTCCCAGCTGGCCTCGGGGTGTCTAGCTGGCTTCTTGAGGCCCAGACTCCCTTTAGAGCTTTTAATATCCTTTCTTTGTTCTGTGCATTTAGAGTTCTGATTATTATGTGATGAGTGGATATTCTTTTGTGGTACTATCTCTTTGGTGTTCTTGTATACTCATGGCTATCCCTTTTCTTAGGCTGGGGAATTTTTCTTCTATGATTTTGTAGAAAACATTTTCTGGTCCTTTGAGCTGGGAAATTTCAAACTCTTCCTTTTATTCCTATTATTCTTAGGTTTGTTCTTTCATTGCATCCTGGATTTCCTGGATGTTTTGTGTTAGGTGTTTTTTATGTTTAGTATTTTCCTAGACTGTTGTGTCAATATCTTCTAAGGTATCTTCTATGCCTGTAATTCTCTATTCTATGCTATTTCTTGATTTTTGTGGTTTATGCTTGTAACTGAAGCTCCTGACTCCTATCCTAGGTTTTACATTTCCTGGGTTGCCTCCATTTATCATCTCTTTATTGTTTCTACTTCTACTTTTAGGTTTTGGAGCATTTTGTTCAATTCCTTTACCAGTTTGATTGTGTTTTCCTGTGATTTTTTTCAATGGATTTATTTGTTTCCTCTTCAAGGTCTTCTACCTATTTAGCTGTGTTTTCCAATATTGCTTTCAGCAAGTTATTTATAGTCTTCTTTTTAAATTTTTTTTTAATTTTCTATATTCTTTGTTTATATTCCTAATGATCTCCCCTTTCCTGGTTCCCCCAACCCCATAAGTTCCATAAAGAATTCTATTATCTTCATGAGATTGGATTTTAGGTCAACATCCTAGTTTTTAGGTGTGCTGGGTTATCCAGGATTTGTTGTGAGGAGAACTGTGTTCTGGTTGTGCCATAGTATATTGACTTCTGTTGCTTATGGTCTTCTGCTTGCATCTTGACATCTGGTTATCTCTGGTGTTAGCTGCCATAGGTGTCTCTGTCTGGAGCTTGCCTCCTGTATCCTTGGGTTGTCACAGGTCCTCTGGGAGACCTGTAGCCTTGGATGCAGCAGATATCCTGGTAGGCCTTCAAACTGTGGGGTCTTCAGAGGGGTAAACACCCTGATGATCTGACCCAGAGGAAGTTCTCTCTCTCTCTCTCTCTCTCTCTCTCTCTCTCTCTCTCTCTGTGTGTGTGTGTGTGTGTATGTGTGTGTGTGTGTGTATGTGTGTGTGTGTGTGTATGTGTGTGTGTGTGTGTGTGTGTGTGCACGCGTGTGTGTGTTCGTCTGTGTGCATGGTAACCTCCCACAGAACATATATAGTGGTCAGAAGGTCCTCCTTTCCTACTGTGTAGGTGTTTGGTATCAAACTCATGTCCTTAGGCTTCAAAGAAAGCACTTTTAACAGTAAACTGTCTTCTCTTCATGGTTTTAAATCAATCCTAAATGCTCTCATATTTTTTTTTTTGGTGTAAAAAAATGAATTGGAAGTTCCTTCATGGTCATTCTATAATTTACTTAATATTTGAAACACATTTTGAATATTCATATAATAATACATAAAACCAAAATTTATCTTAACAAAATTTATTTTTATGTGTTCATTATATGTCTTAATTGACTTTAGACTTTTTTTAGCCCATTGAATAGGGTCAGACATCAGATCAGTGTGATGAGATATATACAAACCTTGTCTTGAGATATTAACGTCTATTTTCATTTGATTAATCTCTCAAACTTAAAATAATTTTAGTGGGAGGGTGATGTTTTATACAAAGGAATAGAGATCTCATTTTTGAAGGTCTGTGATCATCAACCTACACTGAATCAGAGATGATACTGTGGAATGTTAGATCCTAATAACCATCTTCATCAGCTCCTAAAATCCAGCTTTGCACCTTAGGATTGCTGTAATAGTGTTGCAAAAATACTCATGAAAATGCTGTCTCACAACAATTTTCTCAAGTTTGCTGGCAACCTCTCACTTTTATATGAGTACTCACCTACTTTTCAAACCCTTTTCATATGTGTATGCTTGTTTTCTGGGCTGAGCAATTGATATTGAATAACCAGTTGCTGAGGTCATCTCTGGGGAAGATTATTTCTCCACTCTTAGCATTCCTTGGTTATGTTGAGACCTAGTTTTCTCCACCTAGACCTCGTTCACTTTGACATGTCTATGGGTATTCTCTTTATTCAGGTCATCATTAGGCAGTCATGTTGATGAGCATTTATTGGTGTAGCTTCTGATGTTACTAGCAAACATAATCTCTGAGAAATATCTTTGATCCTGTGGCTCTTACAATCTATTTCCTCTTCCAGAGTGTTCTGTGAACCTTATGTTCAGGAGGAACAGCTGTTTTGTATGTGGGAGAGTTTAGAGAGAGAGAAAAAGAGGAGTGGGAAAATGTAAATATACTATAATCTCAAAAAATACAAAAATAATTGTTCTGTTAAGTAGACAATATTAGTCAAAGAAGACACACAAATTTAAACATTTCTGAATTAATATTTAAGTTTATAACCATTCTTTTGGAAGTTCTCATGAGGGCATAGTATATAGCATTATAATTTTTAAACTTGCTCTGATTTATTCTGGTTGTATAATGTATAAAAATAACTGAAAAATTACTTTGGATATTTGAATGCTAACTAAAACATATAGTCCTGTAATTTAGAGAAAATAAATCATTAAAATAGAAATCCTCTTTGGTTTCCTTCTCTATCTGTATTTATATATATTTATCTATATATTCTACCTGCCATTTACATATCAATCTTTTATTTATATGTCTAAGTGTGAAGTATTGATAGTCATTTTTTAGTCAATTGGGAAGTTTTTCCACTGCATATTTCCACTAAAAAGAGGGTCTATGAAAAATTATAGCATTTACAGAAGTGGAACAGCAAGGATGAGCACCCAACTTTCCATGACACCACCATGTATTCTGAACTCTAGCTTCTAAGCTGGGCAGTGCTAATTATCTTAAGGGTTAATTGTTCCCCTGCTTGTTTTTGGATTTAAGATGTAAAGCACTCTGGTAAAACCACAAATTACACTTCAATAGAATTCATTTCTGTGCTCTTGTAGGAATCATTCCTTCATGAGATCATGGTCTTACATACACAGGCATAGAATTTTGAAGATGAAAGTGAGAAAACTAATGAGTCACTGGGAGAGAATTCAAGTGAGTACCACTGGTTTCCATCTATTTCCAGCCATGTGTACTTGCATTGTGAAATCACAGTACTGGACACAGTCCTGAAATTCAACAACATATTATGACATTTAAAATGACAAGCCTGTTTCAGTGTCTTACTACTGGTTATTGTGCTATTGTACCTCTTCAAGAACATTCCTTCATTTTTTGAAGTGAACAAACTAGAAGATACTACATATGCCACAACGCATAGAATTAATTAATATTCATGAGTCTAACTCTTTGTTTCCTTTATTAAAAATGGTTATCCCTGTTGATAAACTCTGGTCTATAAAATTCTGTTTTTCTAGATACATTTTCTAATTGTATCTGAAGTAAGGGTTTTATGAAAAGTGTTACAGTAAACTATGACAACGCCAGATCAGAATAAAATGCTTGCCTTTGCAAGAGATATATGACATTCTATAGTCAGCTATCTCGGGTCTGTTAAAGTGCTCAGGAAGTCTTTGTAGAGTGGCTGGGTCAGTAAGTAGACCCTTTCAAATAAGGATCTGTGTGGTAAGAGCCATAGAAAGCATTGTATATGTTAACATATTCACTGTTAATGGTAACATTAATTGTAATATAAATATGAACTTGTATATTGTGGCTCTCTTCATGGAGTTTATTATTACGAACCTGGTGCATATTTTCTAATAGGTACTAGCATGGAATGTCACATGTGTGTGCTTTGTGCCCATACAGTCATGTATATACCCTATCACAGGTTTTTATGCAGTTATTCCACTTCTTCTCTTCTCATATTTCTGAAGTTAGACATAGTCTATTAAGCTCTGCCACATTTGCCTTCATACATTAATCTACATTTTGCTCGCACAAGATATATTAATTAATAAATGTTTTTCATTGACTTGTGTGTAGAAGTTAGGCCCTGGTTCATCTATCGGCCCCAAGCTCCCAGAAATAAGATTCAGAGACAACATATATTTACTCATACCTTGCCCATACAGCTAAGCTATTCTATGACTAGACAATAATGTATTATAACCAATTTACTTTAATCTACATTCTGCCGCATAGCTATTTATCTGTGCTCAGGTATCGTGTAACCATCTTGTAACATCTTCCTGGGCAAAAATCCAGTGCCTGGCTCCCAGAATTCTTTCTGCCTCCTAGATGTTCTACATTCTTGTGCCTTTTGCTTTATACTATAGCAAATTGACAGGTGATGCACCCATACTATACACAAGATAATCTCTCTATATCTGCACACTGGAATTACCTTTCTTCTCCCCAATAACAACACTTCCTGAAAGCACTAAAATGTAGCCACTGTCTACTTCTGCCTTGCACATATTCTCATAATGAATAATGTATCAAACAAACTTTTCCCATTCATTCAGGTGGCATAAAAGAAACATTCCATCTCCACAGAAAAACTGATGCAAATGCTATTTGAATCCTTGGAATTCAAGAGTACTCTGAGCCACATGCTTATGTAATATAATTGCATTCTCTGGTCTTTTTATCCTGAATAGAATAGGAAATCAACAGTAATATCTGTAAGACTGACTCATATATATATAATGGCTTGAGATTATGGACAGTTGAGAGTGTGTGTCCAAAGCCACTAAAAATTAATCCTAAACAATATATACATTTCAAAAACTATTTACAGTTTAGAGTCTACATCAAAAAGGCAAACTTATATATACAAATATATATATATATATATATATATACTTATATATATGAATAATTTGGTAACATTAACATACATAATAAGAACTCATTGATGAGAAAAGATTTTGACTACAAAAAGACATGGAAGTTAAAATAACTTATAGATTGGCAAGGTGATGAATGTTTAGTCAATTGCAAAATTATTTTGATGTTCCTACATTAAAGTTCTTTATAATGTAGTACAAGTTGAATAACAGATTGAATTCCAATCTGGCATAAACTAGATAATAAGCCCTTAACTTTGTTTTGAAAAAACAGAACATCAAGAGAGAGAGGCAGAGAGAAAAAAAGTCAGAAATAGGGACAGAGATTAAGGAGAAAATATACTACTGGCAGAAAATATCAACAGTTACAAATATGGATTAGTAAATTTTCAGCTCATAGTATATGGATACTTTAAATTTCATTTTGTGGTTAGTCCATAATTTTTCAGATTTCAAATTATATACATTGAGTTTTAATATATAAAATCGCAGTTCACAAAGCCTTCTCCAGTCACTGTGGGTTTGTGTCTGAATTCACCTGGACTCCCGTTAAAGAGAAAGAAGAAATCAACCTCACCCATTATTTATAGCAATTACAATAAAGGAAAGATTAGGTAGAATAAAAATTACATGGCCCAAGTACCTGAGCAAAGGAGAAATTAATTCATCAAGAGGATTAATTCTCCCTAATGAAGAAAACTAAAAACACTCTTCTTGTAAAGCAGACTCTTAATGGTAACAAGTATGAATGCTTTAAAATGAAATGTAGAGTCACTCTCAGTAGAATATTTGCTAGCCTGCAGAGATTCGGACAGTATAATTTTCAAATTATATAGCATTTAATGTTGATGCTTCTAGTGAAATAATTTATACCAAGAAAATAATGCCTCTGCCTTCCACTTTTAGCATCAATTATGCTGCATAAAACGGACCGTTAATTATATTTTCCACTTACTTATTGAATGTCACTTGCTTTTCCTCGTGTTTAGTGAGCTCTGTTTGGGTACGTTATACAACATCTATTATACATGCTTTTGGCAGAAAATATTTTATATAAAAAATGGAAAACATGGGCGTGTGTAAACATGCTGAAAATATGCTCCTTTTTAATGAAGTTCAAACAAAATATCCCTAAGTCTGCAGAATTAGACAATGTGCTTTTTCAGTCCTATTGCTGAATTGCTATCATGAGGTGTAGTATTTGTACACTATGAGTGACATATTGGATCGTCTTGTAATCTTTCATTTATGGTGTTCTTTTATTCAAATTTTAAAAGCATTTATATTGCAAGCTTGTAAAAATATCAAAATTTTAAAGCATAAACATGTCACATTTTGTGAATTAGTTAAGTTGTTATTTTAATGGCTATTTGTGTGTGTGTGTGTGTGTTAAATAACATTTGAAGAGTTTGCTACTTATATTGCAAAATATTGGAGGATACTTCAAATGAGAGATACCATGGACTCTTTTTCCTTTTAACTTTTTCATGTTATTGTTTTACTTTGCTAGAGTAAAATGATGTGTAAAAATGACTTATGAAACTTGTGGCTTGCTCTGGCTCACGGTTTGATCAGACAGCCCATCACAGTGCGAAGGCATAGCAGGGAACACATGAGGCAGTTGTTCACATTGATCTGTGTTCAGTTAGCAAAGTCAGATTCAGTCACTTTCTCATTGTTTATCTACTCTGAGATCTCAGCCAATAAGATGCTACTGCTCATGTTTTTTTTTGTTTGTTTATTTGTTTGTTTGTTTTTGTTTTTAATAGAAACTGATCATTTTTACTTGAGCACTTCTAAATTTTGGGGGGGTGATTTTTTTTATTCTTTTATTAGATATTTGCTTTATTTACATTTCAAATGCTATCCCCTTTCCTCATTACCCCTCCCAAAACCCTCTATACAATTCCCCCTCTTTCCTGGTCTGGTATTCCCCTACACTGGGACATCGAGCCTTCACAGGGCCAATGGCCTCTCCCCTCATTGAAGTCTGAAAAGACCATCCTCTGTTACATATGTAGCTGTATCCATGGATCCCTCCATGTGGAGTACTTCTAATTTTAATGAACCTCCAGAATCATCCCATGATAGACTTCTAAAAGAAACAGAATCATGAGGGGTTTTTTGGTTTTCCTTCCTTCCTTCCTTCTTTCCTTCCTTTCTTCCTTCTTTCTTCCCATTTTTCTTAGTTCTTCTGCCATGTGTTATGTTTTAAACATTTAGGAGATGAAAAATGTTTACATCTCAAAATCACTGCTGTTCATGTTAACAGTGTGATTCCTTGCTATGGAAAACCATTGAAGACAGTATCACAGACATAGTCAAAAGTGAGCTTCCCAGTGATTCTAAATCATGTAGTGTTGAAAAAAACATGCACCATAGCCTTTTTCCTACTGAAACCATGCTCATTCTCAGACACTTGTCACAACCTTTGCCATGACTCACTGATTTTTTTTTCAAGAACAGCAGGAGCAAAATTAAAAATGAAGGGAAAGGAAAAGCAACCCTGTGAGATAGAACGCTTGACATAAAATAATTAAATGCTCACAAACATACCAAATAGTTTCCAGAGCACACACACTTTTCTTATCACAAAGATGGTAAAGTATGACTGGGAGTGACAAAGTCTGTATCCCACACCTGAGTCCAGCTCACTCCTAGAAAGAAGCAAAACTGTAACTAAATAGGGGAAAGTTTTGCTTCAAGGCTCATTTTGACAAGAACAGTGATGAATACCATGGAGATCAGGGTTCCTTTCTCCCAGGACCACCATGGTGTGTTTTTTTCAGAGTAGAGTAGCTTTGGTTCCAATGCCAGTTTTCAGAATCAGCAAAGGTCACCTGACCTCAATCAGAACCTCCACTACACAAAACAAACAGAACAGCCTTGCTGAGCAAGAGCAGCATGTGCTAATTTATGTTGTATTTTTGAAGGCACAACTGTTTTATAAATGGAAATCTGGGGAATTAGAACCATTTGTGAGTTATCACTACAGGAACACTGACAGGTCAAAGTATCTAGAAAAAAGAAATTAAAGAGGCTTTTGTGTCTCCCTCCTAAGAACTTACTCAGGAGGGAAAATGACTTGTAGTAATTAATTTGCTCATAAGAAGAGATTTTGTTCCAGTTTTCTAAATTTACCTCCAAAAACTGTTCCACTTTAACCACTTCCTTGCAGGAAATGCTCCTTCATGTTTGACAGCATTTATGAGTCATTTACTGGTTCTTTAAGAGAGGAGAAATGGTTGCTTCTCTTGATTTCATCCACTCCGGCCAATGCATTTGTAAAAGAAAGCCTTACCAATTCAGAAAACCCTGTACTGACAAGCTGAGAGCAATGACAATGATTCCACTAATGCAGTTGCCTAGTACACTAATTATCCTAATGACGGTTCAGTTGTCTGATAATCGCATCCCCCAAGGACCATCTACAGTCAATCCACACAGCTGCAGAGCCCTCTCCAGGCACATTTTGCTGTTTCCTGCCTTGCTGAAAACTACATTATATTACTATATTAGCATAAACAATCATCATACTGAACATGAGCTGAACACAGACAGTTAAAGTGGTGAAGGGTAATGGTGAAAATTCCTAGATGAGGTACTAAATCCAGTCACTCAATTTTGTAGTTTCAGATACAACCAAATCTTCATCCTTCTAAATTATGGGCAAGGGCTTTAAATGTGTGAAGAAACTTAAATGGTACGTTTATTTAAATCAGTGACTGATCAAAAATGTAACTGAAAGGATTAACCTAAATTTAGGAATGTATTTAAAAGTCCAATAGAAACCTATGAGTGCTTTTGAAAACTTGTAATTTTTATTGGATATATTATTTATTTGCATTTCAATTCTTGTCCTCTTTCCAGGTCTTCCCTCGGGAAAGCCCATATCCCTTGCCCTCTCTCCCTGCTTCTAGAAGGGTACTATCCCACCCACCCACCTACTCCATTCTTCCCACCTTGGCCTTCTCCTACACTGTGGCATCGAACCTCCATAGGACCAAGGACTGCTCCTCTCACTAATGTCCATCAAGGCCATTCTCTGTCACATATGTGGCCAGAGCCATGCATACTTTTTAATTGGTATTCCAGTTCCCAGGAGCTCCCCGTGGGTGGCATGGGGGGGGGGGGCTGGCTGGTTGGCACCATTGCTTCCCCCATGGGGCTGCAAACCCCCTAAGTTCCTTCAGTCCCTTCTCCAACTTCTCCACCTGGGACCACATGCTCAGTCCAGTGGTTGGCTGCAAGCATCTGCCTCTGTATTTGTCAGGCTCTGGCACAGCCTCTCAGGAGACAACCATATGAGGCTCCTGTCAGCAAGCACTTCCTGGAATCTGCAATAGTGTCCTAGTTTGGTGACTGTATATGGGATGAATCCCCAGGTGAAGCAGTCTCTTGATGTGTTAGAAAAAATTTGAATAGCAGTGTTCTACATGGCTAGATAATGCTGTTCACAGAAGACAAAACTGTTAATGAAAAATATCACTAGTATCTATAGACTACCTCCCTATGAAGCGATAGTAAAGGAGTGCACAGAGGCCCCAAAATCTGACAGGATATGGTAAATGCCTCTAGTTGTTCAAAAGAAATACGTGTCAAGATATTATAACTGAAGACAGCACACACTTGTGTTGCAGGACATTGAGAAATCAAGACATAAGATAGGAGTTTTTGGTCTCCTGGATAGTTGTAATAATGCCAGAAGGTGCCATATTGCCATTTGGGGTCAAAAGTCACTATCCATCCTATGCAGTTGCAGATGACAGAAGTGAAAATGGTAAGTATTTGGGAAAGCATGCCAACCACGTCACAGAAGCATAACTATTAAGGGGGTAAACAACACAGGAGAGAACTCAGACCTGGAACTGTATTACTGCTCAAAGACCTTTTCCTTTTTCTTCTTTCTTTTTTTTCTTTTTTTTTAGAATTGGGTATTTCTTTTTTTTAATTTATTCAATATATTTTTTATTTACATTTCAAATGATTTCCCCTTTTCTGGCTCCCCACTCCCGGAAAGTCCCATAAGCCCTCTTCTCTCCTCCTATTCCCCCATCCACCCCTTCCCACTTCCCTGTTCTGGTATTGCCCTATACTGCTGCACTGAGTCTTTCCAGAACCAGGGGCCACTCCTCCTGCTCAAAGTCCTAATGGAGTACTTACTCCAGTTCTGTTGCAAAGCAGACATGGGCAGAGCTATCCTCTAAATGTAGGTTTATACTGTTAATTAAAGTCAGTTAAGAACTTCCCACAGGGGAATTTACAGAGATTAAGGAAATGCAAACTGTGTGTCACAATGGAGAATCTCTATCACCCTCTCCAAAGCTAAAGAAGCTTTGTGGAAACAGACAGAGAAATGAATCCCCACTCCTACTGCAAACATAGCTCAACCCACTGGGTCAGAAAGAAGGACTTTGAAGTAGGGCAGGATTGCTGGGAAGAAGAAGGATTCTAACAGGAAAGAAAGGAGTGTGAAAAAGTGCAGAGGGTGTGAAAAATCAGTATGTAAATCTATGAAATTAAAAAACAAAACCTAGAGATTATATAACAAAAAATCAGTTAAATAAAACAAAATAGCATTGCTAAATCATGGTCATGTTTCCTGATTATATAAACTAAGGGTTCTCATATCATGTTTATAAACTGGTGATTCTAGAGGCTGATTATAAACTGAGGCTATGAGCCCAAAAGATGTGATTGAGAGAAGGTATTTGTTGTAGGTATGAATGAGAACACAACCAGTGGCATCTGGAAGAGCCCAGAACAGAGAGAAAGTAGTAGATTGAACATTGCCAGCAGACAGGATTGATCATTCGTGGAGGGGGAGGGAAAGAACGAGAGAAGATGAAGAAAGAGGCAAAGATGAGGCCATAGCCAAAAGATAATGACACAAGGATAATGTGAAGTTGTGGGGAAGATTTTGAATTAAATTATTAAATACATTCCAGCAGCAGGTAGATTCTCTACCTGCCTCAATGCTTTGTTTTTCTGAATGAAATATACACACATAGCCTTTATATTTTCATATGTCTTAAACAGCACAGCAGCTGTGCTGCTGCAGAACCAATACTCGGTCAATCCACCTCCTGATGATGATCTTACTAAATTCTGTGTTCTACCTTGGCTCTCCTAGACCCAATTAGGTCACACTTTCCGGACTCCTTCACATGGCTGCTATGCGTTCCTGCCCTTCACTATTCTCAAGAATGGCCTTGCTTCTCCTCCACACCTTCCGCTCCTGTAGAACTCCTTACCCTCTCCTCCCTCTCAGTTCCAAGCCCTGGAATCCTAAAGTCAAGTCTGTCTGCCCTGCCCAGCCATTGGCTGGCTGACGGTCGATCAGAACCAACTGGCAAGTTCCCAGAAGCTAGCAGTTTTGGAGACCCAAATTAACATTAGGATACAAACAACATTATGCCAAACCGACTACAGGAGGAAAGGCCACAAATCAGAAAAGTTTAGGGTAAGGTGTGTGATGAGAAGAGCCAGGATGCCAGAGAGGACTCAGAAATGTGTGAACGTGTACTTTAGCTATGAAGGAATCCTGGAGGCCAGCATGCACTTTGGTGTGCTACTATACAGCAGAGATAGCTATTTATCCCTTCTACTAGTGATAAAGGATTTCCTCCTATGGTGAAGTGAAACTGGCTTCACAAGTTATAAAGGAATGGTGACATTTGTCCAATGTCCAGAATTTGGACCTGACAATGATCAAAATGTTTCCTTCCCAGTAAATTCAATGAAGCAACCAAAAACTACCATTGGATCATTTACTTTAAATAGAAACAATAATTTGCATTTATTATATTTACTTTATCTCAAAGGTATTGTAAAAGCCAATGTCAGCCTGTAAGCACAACCTACTGGGGAAAACAAAACAAAACAAAACAACAACAAAACAAAAACCAAACAAACAAACAACTTCCAGGAATGATGGGAGGTGTAGTTCTCGCTGGAATGCTGGGATGTGTAGTTCTCACTAGAATGCTGGGAGGTGTAGTTCTCAGGAAAAAACAGCACCATCAGGAAAATACAATTCTGCCCTTTAAAACAAGACCCTATAACACAAGTCTTGTTGCTATTCACAGAAGTTTCAGAGTGGACATGACCAGAGTCCATCCTCTTAAAGTATTTATTTATTTAAAGCTTGTTTCAAACTTGGCTAAAAATTTGTGAAACTGGTTATTCTCCTGTGAATGTCAGCATTAACAGTAAAACAGGAAACATTTCATCAAGGGAACAGAAGACTTATACTTCCAGTTGTAATTTTGTAACTTTTATTTATTTGTTTTACTAGAAAGGATCCTGGTTCCAAACTTCTATACAGCTTTGACTCCTGAGCCTCTTCATTTACCACCTTCCAAGTACAAGACTTACGGGTGTGTGTCATAATGGATTGTTTTAAAAACATATTTAAATCATTGCTTTCACAAAAGTGGACTACCACATACCATGTTATTATTTTCATAATTGCTGCAATATGAACTTAGGAGAACCCAAAACCTCTTCAACTGTATAGTAGAAAAATTACTGAATGTTTACATCTGAAAGGTTGTCTTTAGTCACTGGTGTTTCAATTAAATTTTCCATTTTCCCCACTTAAAAATAATGTATTTTCCACAAATTATTGCTATCCATTAAGGATATAAATACATTGCTTATTAATGTTAAAGTACCCCAAGATTCGTGGAAATAATGTTCATATTTTATAAATTCATCGAGTTAACTCGGCAAACTAGCCCATCACTATCCACGTATGGTTTTCTTGATTTTGCTTATAATTTTTCTTCTCTCTCTTTTTTTTTTTGCTTCATTTTATTTTGTTTGTCTAAGTGAGTGATAAAATACAGTCAATAGAAAAAGGAAGGGAAAAAAGAGAAAAGCTCAGGTCCTCCAAAGAGATGCCAAGATAGATAAAATGGCTCGAGAGGCTTTCATCTGTAGATAAAGGGAAGGACAGGGTATTGCTTTCACAAATCAATGTAGGTCAGGCACTGCTGGAAGAGAAGAGTTTGCCTAGTAAGATACTCAGGCAGCAGGGAAAGTCTGAGCAACACTTGGTTGATTTGGGAAAAGAATTCGAGCAGTGATAATCTAAGAGAGGAGTCTCAGAAGGATGATCATTTGGAGGGTAAGTCCCAGCACAGTGGGCATCTGAAGAAAAGCCCCAGAAAAATAATTGTCAGAGGGAGAAATCCAATCATAGTGAATAAACTGCCTTCTGTCACTACATGCGGCAATATGAATCTTGACTTGCGAATTTTATTGGTTCCTTTAAAAACAGATCTGATAGAGACCCAGACTGAATAAAAAAGGAGAGAGAGAAGTTAGCATCAACATCTACCTGTCCTAGCTTCCCGTGGACTCAGCAGGACAAGTCACCTCATTTTTCTGCCACTGTACCTTCATTGCCATGGTGCCTTCACATAATGAGCCAATGTCGTTCTTTCCCTGAGATGCTTTTCTCTAGTGGTTTGTTAGTGCACCTAAAGAAGTGACCTATATAATAAATATACAGAAGATTAGACCAATGTTCTGGTCATTTCACTAAAACTTACCCAGTGAGTGCTAGCAGAGCGAGGCTTATGTATCAAGGTCTCTGACTTATAATGCAGTCTATTTTAAGTGTCTTTAAGTATTTTTCCATCTGCTTTGCCTGTGATCAGTGGAAGAATGTGGTCAATAACCAAGAGTTACAATTTATAGATTTACAGAATCTAAATTGCAAAATTTGGTTTTCTCTTGTTCAAGTTGTAGTATTTCTTATTGAAATGGACATCTACTCACCTATGCATATCTCCTGGGCATCTGTAATCATCACATTTCTGAGTTACAGTTCTAGAAAAATGTGAAGGCCTAAAACAATTTTATTGTGATGGAGGACTTAGCAAATGAGTAGCTTATGTAAGAGAAGGAAGAACAGATAATATAATTTTAATATTTTCTTTTCTTATTTAATATATTTCAGTGGAACATACTTAAAAAGAACTAATTTTTTTGATATGCTAATTATATCTTCAGTATTCAGAGCTTCAGGGATAATTAATATACACTTTTTTCAATTTTTTTATTCGATATATTTTTTATTTACATTTGAAATGATTTCCCCTTTTCTGGCCCCACTCCCCAAAAGACACATAAGCTCCCTTCCCTCCCCCTGTTCTCCCACCTACCCCTTCCACTTCCCTGTTCTGGTTTTGCCTTACACTGCTTTTTAAGTACTAATTTTTAAGTACTCCCTGTTATAAGAATTTGATATGGAAACTAGAAATGAATACATTTGAGAAAAAAAGAATTTTATCACACAAAAAAGTACCTGTTTATCAGAATGACTCTCATATTGTCTGATATAACTTTGGTCTTCCTAAAACATCAGTTCAGCCAAAAATGTGGAGTGTGTCATCAGGAAGTAATTATAAACAGGAGTAGGAAAAAACTGGATGAAAATTTCATGTAATGTTGCAGTTGTCAAAGTGGCTTGCATATAATAAAAACTCATTTCCTGTAGTACCATAGAAATAATAATAGTTGATACCAGAATTGTTCCAATCAAAACTATAATTAGCTCTCATTTCTGCCATTTATTTGTCCGAGGGACAAATGGTCTCTCACTTTGTTCAAGAAGTCTTTACAAGAGAAAGCAGAAAGCCCAGCAGCTACAAGGTTTCTGGAAAGAGAGTGCTTGTCTGATGGTGGCCTTCGCATGGAGCCTTGTACAGAAGATGAGGCTGAAATTAAAGATGTGTTTACAGAATGAACTGCGGAATAATAAAGATATCCCTCAAACTACTGTATAGAATTCATATGTATTCTATGCCTAATTAGAGGATTTTATGCCTTGTTCCTAATTTGGATATTCTCTATAATATTTCCATTCATGATTGAAATTATTACGGAAAATATTGTCTTTCTTGAGACCATTGGGATAATTCACAAATTTAGTAATATCATTTACTTCTAAGATTAACATTTCTTAAGTCCTATGGTACACCAAAAGGGTATTCATATTAGACTATTTACACACATTTATTATTATTATTATTATTGTTGTTGTTGTTATTAGTGTTGTTGTTGTTATTTTATTATTATTATTGCTGAGCACTGATTTTTCCCTGTAGTATCATAAATTATACAAAGGTAGCTTCATTGTTTTTTGCATCCTTCTACACATTGTATGAACTGTCTTCCTACAGATAGTTGGCATGCTATTTTTATTACAAGAATGAGTTTAAATCAAGAACCCAAATGACAACTTTAAATAGCATCCATGACATATTTGCTGCTACTTGTGAAATGTTCCCAGGCTCCATTTCTGCAATAAAGGCAGTTTTTATCAGACTTGCTGTGCTATCTGCTTTGGCTATTCAGTTGTTTAAGTAATTGTCTTATTTCATGGGAATAGACCTTATCAACTTACCCAATAAGGATTTTCCTTCTTTTCTCTTTCATTATACTATAATAATTCAAGCATTTTCCCTGAGAAATCTTTCCCAGTTACTTAAAAAAAGCTATATTAGGTAGTAATACATTTACTAAAGGAAATAGAAAATGGATTTATTTTTAAATTTTTTTGGTTGCATAATTGGAGCATTTATTACTAATTAAAACAAGCTTGTATATTAACAAAATGAACATAATAAAATGAATATTATATTAAGTGAATAAATACTTGATCTTACATAAAATAATCTTCAGTGCATTTCAGAGTTGATCAATATCATTTTAAAGCAAAAACTTGAAAATGATAAGTACTAAAATTAATTCGTATAATAAACACATTTTAGAAAATAGTGGAAGTATTTTTATGCAAGCATTTTACAAATTATTATAAATTATGATGTAATTCTGAATATCAGCATCTCACATAGCAAAATCCTATGTATCATACAAGAGGAGAAAATTAATCATCAATCTTACCATTTTGTGAACACTGCAAATTCAATGAAGATTACCCTGGTAAGATATACCTGCAAATTAAATACTGGCACAGATATCGTGATAGCATCTTGGCTCATCTACTTTAAAACTAAATTTTAGTGCCTCATTAAAAAATCTGTACCTTTTACCATTATGAGGCTAAGAACCTTGCCTAGACAGGTCACAAGGCCCAGGAAACTACATACTAATATTATTATTTCGTTTAGTGGATATAGAATTAAACTGACTCCTGAAGACTTATAATTATATTATAATAAGACAATGATTTTTCAACCTTGATCAGAAGACCCTCAGTTTTTGAGCAGATGGTGATTAACACAGACATCCTCATACCGCAGCTCCATTTGTTTCTTCATCCCTTTTATCCTAGACCAGGTACAATTCTTTACATTATATGGTTGTTTGAATATGCTTGGCCGGCAGGGAATGATACTGTTGGGAGGTATGGCATTGTTGGAGGAAGTATGTCACTGTGGGGTTGGACTTTGAAGCTCTGCCCATTGTGGAAGTCAGTCCGCTCCTGCCTTCCTTGGGATGAAGATGCAGAATTCTCAGTTACTCCTGTGCCATGCCTGCCTGGAAACTGCCTTGCTCTTGCCTTGATGAAAATGGACTAACCCTCTGAACCTGTAAGCAGCAGGCCTACACAGTTCAAATCACCCTCAGCAGCACCAAAGTCCATATTCCTATTAGGCTGGTCCATTAATCCCCTCTTAAAACATCCCATGGCTTTCCAAATCCAAAGTCCCAGCATCTATATTCATCCAAACAAAAACATGGTCTGGTCGATCACAGCCATATCCCCCGTCCCTGGTGCCAATTTCTCTCTTAGGTTTTCCATTATTGTGAAGAGACATCATGAACAAGGCAACTCTTATAGAGAACAACTTTTAATTGTGGCTGGCTTACAGGTTCAGAGCTCAGTCCATTATCTTCAAAGTGGGAGTATGGCAGCTTCCAGGAAGGCATGGCACAGGAGGAGCTGAAAGTTATTCATCTTCATCCAAAGGAATCCAGGAGCAAACTGATATTTCCACACAGGGCAGAGCTTCAAAGCCCAGACCCATAGTGATGTACTTCCTCCAATAAGACCACACCTATTAACAGTACTGTTCCCTATGGGTCCAACATTTTCAAACAACCGCAACAGTCCCCTTTCCCTTCCTTCAATTCTCTGTAGCTCAATTTGCTTCTGCTAGATCATTTTTTGTGTTCACCCCCTGCAGTGGAAATAGTCACTATGATATTGAATTAACCCTATACCCCAAGCCCCTCACCTACTTTCTCTACTTCTCTCACCTCTACCCTCCCCTATTTCCTTACCTTCTTGGGCCATCTTTCAGGTGTAATCTATTACTAAATCAATGTTTACAGCCCCGTAGTAATCCTTCAGGATTACAAATGGATGGTCCATCAGAGCCAATCAAGTTGTAAGTCTCCTCCTGATAAGTGACCAGAAGAAGTTCCTCTTTAAGAGACCACAAACTACCCCTTTGTGACAAAAAATACACAAAGCAGGAAGCTGCCAAAGGGGTCTATGTCCCTGTACCCCATTGTTTTTACGCCTCACCGTTCAGAATGACAGAATGCATAGATGCTAAACCAGGATTCCTACATGATTATAGATGATCATGCTTGGTCAGCCAAGATAGGGATGCTTGCTGAGATAACCAGTCTCTCTAGAAAGATAACCTGCCACATCTGGGTGAACAATTTCAGGAATAAAAGACTGCTGGAGAAAAATGAGTAGCACATGCTGCCACAACTTTCTTAGTCTAAAGTCCCCTATGTCATGCCTATAAAAGGGAGATAGCCAGCTTCTCCCCCCCCCCCCCCCCCGGCAGACCTCACAAATTCCAACTGGAGAGCAACTGACCCTATCTATAAGAGCAAAACCAAAGTACCCACTATTGAAGGTCAAACTTCTGTCTCCTTATGATGCCTCAGAAATTGAACACCCACCATATGCATTTATTATGGGATTGATAATGAGAACATAGATTATTACAAACACTTATACCTTATAATCCCTCTTCTGATGTTATAAAATGTGATTAAAATTATGTATTATGTTTTAGAAGAAAGTAATTGTTATACAGATAGGGTACTTGAAAAATATTCCCAAAGGAGAAAAGATGTGTGTGTGTGTGTGTGTGTGTGTGTGTGTGTTTGTGTGAGGTAGATGTCAGTAGAAACTGACAAAAATTGTAAACAAGCCTTGTCCAGAAATGATGAGTCGATTGACAAAGATGTATTGCTTTAGAATTAGTCACAGATGCAGACAATTTATAAGATAATTAGAAATACTCTTTGGCATATTGACTAGCCATTAAAAACTAAATTCATTTTAATAAATCTATAATTATGAAACTGTGCTATGATAGATTTGTTTATGAGCATCCTCTTTTCCATCTCCATATCCGCTCACCCATGTCCTTCACGGAGAGCAACACACACAGGTGCTTGTGTGTTTACTGGCAAGTGATGCTGTTCTTGTGGATAGTTATGGCCTCATTGTTATAAGAAAACTTAAGGCATGGCCCAAAATAATATTTACTAACCTTTAAAAACCCAAAATACATTCACAGTATTACTTGGCTAAATAAAAGTGGTAACTGTAAGCATTGCATTTTTGTATAAAATACATAAAAATGAGAGAAATATTGGACAGAGATTTGGTAAAAATTCAAATGTTTTAAAACCTTAGTCATTTCGTTTATTAACTTAGCTTTGTTGACCATGAAAATAGAAAGTTTGCAATGATATTGTACTTTAGGATAAATTTCTTATGTTTAAGATATTCACAAAAATATAAAGTATTCCCTACATTTTTCCCATTCTTCTGTATTCTATAAAATTTAAATGAATTAACTAACATCTAAATTAGGATTTCTATTGCTCTGATTAAACACCATAACTAAAGTAATTTGGGAAGAAAAGAGTTTATTGGAACCACCACCCCCCCTTTCATATTGAAGTACAATCATCCCTTCAGCATTGAAGGGTTTCAGGCTAGCAACTAAAACAGAACAGGAACCTGGAGACAGGAACTGATGAAGAAGCCATGGAGGGGTGCTTCTTATTGGCTAACTATTTATGGCTTGCTGGGCATACCTCTTATAGATGCAAGGATGGTACTATCCACAATTGGCAGGGCCCTCCCCAACCAATCACTAAGAAAATGCCCTGTGGCTTGCATGCAGCCTGATCTTTACTGAGGAATTTAACTAATTATGGTTCCTCCCCTCAATTGTTTTTAGCTTGTTTCAAATTGTCCTAAAACTGTCCTGCCCACCTGAAACATTTACAGTGCAGGGAGTCTTATATTTTAACCACAATGTGTAACTTTATCAGATTTTTAAAATCTATTTTACAAGGTACAAATTTGTTAGTTTTGGGGGTTGGGTCAAAAGGCTTGAAATTTTATTCAGATAAGATATTTTGATACTGACAAGAGGAAAATTGCATTTCAAGAAATGTTCAGATAAAGGAGAAATCCATCTAAACCACTTACATTACTTAATGTGTTTCCTTTTTTATTCTGAATCTGAAGAAAAGTGGTTCCTCTAAATGAAACTTACTCTATGAAATATATAGTAAGTTTTATCACAACGTTCTTGATATTTTGAGATGCATGTGAGGATTTAAGTCCCTATTTGATGTGCTCAAGACATGCTACATTTGAAGATAAAGGGACTGCTACAGAATCAATAGTGATACAAAACTGATTATATACTTCAGAAAAATTCTTTAAAAAGCAAATAACATTTTAAAATATTTGAGGTATGTATAGGTATATATTATATCATTTGTCAGTGATCCCACATTCATGGGTGAACATTTTAAAGGTATAATTTACAAATTGGCAATTTCATGAAAATAAGTTTTGGTTTTATGTACTTCTGTGAATAGATCAGGGGAAGCAGATATCTCTTTGAAAATGTGCAACAACCTGTCTGTAGAAATTGTGTTCTATGTAGGACAAATTTATTTTTTGAACAATGTGGTAATTATTTTTCAGAAATTAAAATATGTTTTTCATTCTATCTGCCCTGTTAATAATCATCATGTTCATTGATGTATTCCATAAGAACACAGAGAGAACTTAAAGAATGATAATTTAGTATCTGTGAAATACATTGAGGTATAAGGCTGCAAACATGCATGTGAAATTCTATATCTACTTAGAAAATCCCCTTCAAAAATGCACCAGAGGTGTTTGAGCTAGTGTGATTGAAGTTTGTTTTTCTCTTTCTTTGAGAAAATTTTATTTGGCTGGACAGAATATATATTCATTAAAAATATAAAATACCTTATTAAAGTGATTCTAATCTTTTGACTAGCTGGTGCCAGTGATAAAATTTATTAATTATAGTCTTCTAGAATGAGTTATAAAATTTAGGACATTTAAATATTTTTCTCCAGAACATATCCATTCACTGAACTATTACTAAAAAGGAAAATTTAAATTGGGCAAATATATTCAAGACACCTCCCCACCCCTTCATAATATTCCAACTGTGTTAAATCAAGCAAAGAGAAAACGAACAAATAATTCACTCCTAGGCTGGAAATCAATGTTCCAGAATACCTAAGAGACACGGGCCACTCATCGGCAAGCCCAACCAAGCATTAAGAAATTAATGCAGAATAACCAAGAGGACAGGAGCCTGCTGTGGTTGTTTGCTTCAACACTTCATGGGGTTTGGCTCCACACAGAGTACATGCACTTCAGAATATGAGGAGAAGGATGCCTTCCTACTTAGTCTTCCTTGTGTCTTTGAACCAGTAATTGGTTGCTGAAACGAGTTACTCACAATACACTTAGACACTAACACCCCAAAGTGTAGGCAAAAGAAAACCCGCTGTTATCCTTGACTGAAAATTGGTGGCTTAGTTAAGACTGTTGACATTTAAAGCACACTTTTAGAAAAACAGAAATTTTGGAAAAGGGGCACAAAGGAATTACAATTCTTCTAGAACAGTTTCGAGGTTTGTAAAAGACTGAACGTTGAAAGTTGAAAAGGGTTAAAATCAGCTGGTATATCTGAGGCAGCTCAGAAGGCTCCTTTAATTCTCTGTCCAAAACATCCCTTTTGTTTTGATTGAGCTAAAAGTCCCAGATGGAAATAAAAAAACCCAGGAAGCAACTCAAAAGAAACCTCAGCTCTATTTATTTTTCAATCATTACACAGATGTGTTTGAATTTCTTCTGAGGATGGCCGTCCCTGCACGGATGGCAGACACATTTTAATAGGCTGCTTCACTCTAAGCAGAAGGAAACAAACTATCGTTATTTGCAAGTGGTGCGCTCTTAGGCTATTTTGGAAAGTCTATCTTAATAATTTTTTTCTTTTGGAACATTCCATTTGGCATTATACACATTATCTCCAGGTAAGTGAGAAGTTTTTGTTGTTGTTGTTGCCCTCCAATGTAGAAAGGAAGAATAATAAATAAATTGTGCTCAGTGAATAGCGTTCATATTTCAATATTTCTATTTTGAACATACTTTATATGTACTGTCCTCTGTGATGGAAGCAAGCATCTAAGATTCTTTTCTTAAATAATTTAATTTTATATTGTGCCTTGCTCTCTTATGCAGGTACATGTGTGTCTTGTGCAGCGTCCTTGCACTGCAATTAGACTAAACAGAAACATTAACTACATCTTTGTATATTGTCATTTATCACAAGAAATGTGACTCAAAGGTATTACTATGTAGCTAAAAGTCTCTGGACTTCCCTGATTCTCGATTCCTGTGTGTATACATACATAATCCTAGCAAGGACTCTTCATTGACAATTTTATTTAAACAAAACCTTCTTCTCAAAAAATTATATCCTTTAGTTGTCCTTTCATAAAATTCATCTAGTATTATTAAGAAAATAAAAAAGCCCAGCAGTGGTGGTGCATACCTTTAATCTCAGCACTTGGGAGGCAGAGGTAGGCAGATTTCTGAACTAGAAGCCAGCCTGGTCTGTAGAGTGAGTTCCAGACAACCAGGGCTATACAGGGAAATGCTGTCTTGAAAAAAAAATAATAAAGCAGAACTCAGCAATTAAAAACAACGAATTCATGAAATTCTTAGGCAAATGGTTGCATCTGGAAAATATTACTCTAAGTGAGGTAAGCCAGTCACAAAAGAACACACATGGAATACAGTCACTGATAAGTGGATATTAGTTCAGAAAATCTGAATACACAAGACACAATTCACGTATCAAGTGACTCCCAAGAAGAAGGAAGGGGCTGTCCCTAATCCTGAAAAGGCTTGTTCCAGCATTGTAGGGGAGCACCAGGACAGAGAAGTAGGAGGGGGTTGATGGGAGAATGGGTGGAGGGAAGAGGGCTTAGGGAACTTATGGGGAGGGAGGAACCGGGAAAGGGAAAATCATTTGGAATGTAAACAAAGAATATAGAAAATAAAAAATTAATAAAAAGAAAAAGAGAAAAGAAAAGAAAAGAAAAGAAAAAAAGAACAAAACAAAACAAAAGTAAAACATTCTGGTTGTCCACAAGGTCGCTCAGAGGGTATAGGTACACGCCTTAGGCTAATGACCTGGTTCGAATTCTTGGCACCACTTTGGTGATAGGAAAGTACTGAATCCAGAAAGTTGTCCTTTGACATCTCTGTATCTGCTGTAGCACATGTTCTCCTACCACAAACACATAGAAGAAATTAACATAAATGTGATAAAAATATAATATGTTTGAAATATATATTTCCTTTGATAATTTTGCTTCTCTCTCTTTTAGAATATGAGTAGCTTGCAGGATTTAGATTATAATTTAATACTTCTGCAAATGAGTACCTAATGGTTAGTACAATCGTAAATGTCAGTAAATATTTGTTGAATGAGAAAATAAATTTTGCACCATCTTGATTAGAAAACTTAATTAAGTTAGAGAAACTGAAAATATATTCAGAGCATTTCCATTACAATTAGGAACAAGGCAAGCATACTCACTCTCCCTATAGCTCTTCCACCCAGGAATTTATGTCATACCTAGTATTATTAAGAAAAACAAGTGAAGAAGATAAATGGGATTCAAATTAAGGACTAATTCAAAGTATATTCATTTGCAAATGATTCGATTCTATGCATAAAAGACTCTAAGTACTCTAACAAATGTTCTTAGACCTGATGATTAAATCTAGCAAAATAGTATGGTGCAAAAACAACACACAAAACATAGTAGTCTTTCAATACACAAATGACAAAACATAATACAACAACAAAAAGTAATCAATGAAAGAAGACAGCAATAGCTGTCAATAAAATATCTGCAGTAGCGTCAGCAATAAAATATCTTGGAATGAATCTAACAAAAGTTACTCATGTCCCTTCATTGAAAACTTTCAACCATCAAAGTGAAAAAGAAAGAAAAGAAAAAAGAAAACCAAAAGAAAAAAGAAAACAAAACCAAACGAAATGAGGGAACATAAGCTAGAGAGACCTTCCATGCTAATGACTTAGCAAGATTAATATTGTCCAAAACTCCATTTATCAAAAGCAATCTACTGATTGAACCCAATCTCCTAAGAATTTCCAACACAGTTCTTCACAAAACTTAACCATGTACCTTCTCTCACATTCAGTGTTGAATCTACAGTGCTACTATACCACTGTAGTGGTGGAAGTAGCATGGTGCCGGCATAAAAGCAAACTCATTGGCCAATAAAACAGATCTGAAGAGCAATATCTGGATTTTATATTATGACAGCTCCCTGGTTTGACAAGGAGTGAAACAATACAAATTGAAGAGGAAGAAAGCAGCTTCAGAAATAGGGCTTCTCAAACTGGATAGCTCCACTTAGAGAAATAACATTCCATCCTTAATTCTCATGTTTTACAACCCAACTTCAAATGAATCAAGCACTCAATAGAAGGCTCACACTCTGAATATGATAGAAGATGAAGTAGTAGATATGTTTAAGCTCATTGGCACATGGACATACTTTCATAAACATGCCTCAAAGATACAGGTATTAAACCCCACAGTTGAGAAATAGGACCTCTTGAAACTAAGTTTTTGTACCTCATAGGACACCACCACTCTTGTGAAGAAGTTGTGCACAGAACAGAAAAAAAATTCAACACACAGAGAGTTATTATCTAGAACATACAACGATTTTTAATTTTAATTTTAATTAACTTAATCATAAAAAAAGATGAGGTATGAAACAAAAGAGGGTTCTCAAAAGATGAAATGCAAACAGTTGAGACCTTTTTTTATAAATTTAGTCACCAAGAAATTCAAATCTAAACTGCTATGAGATTTTAATATCATTATTGTCAGAATAGCTTGAGGAAAGAGCAAAAGAAAAAAAGGAAAGGAATGGGGAGAGAGAGAGAGAGAAAGAGAGAGAGAGAGAGAGAGAGAGAGAGAGAGAGAGAGAGAGAGAGAGAGAGAGAGAACAAGATGATCAAGATGATGCCATGAGTTATTCACTGTTGGTGGAACTGAAGACTCAGTCAGCCACTATGGAAATCAGCAATGAAGCTTCCCCTAAGGCATGCAATAAAGACACATGCTCCATTATGTTCATAGCAGCCTTATTTATAATAGCCAGAAGCTGGAAAGAACCCAGATGCCCCTCAAAGGAGGAATGGATACAGAAAATGTGGTATATTTATTTACACAATGGAATACTACTCAGCAATTAGAAACAATGAATTCACAAATTTTTTAGGCAAATGGTTTGATTTGGAAAATATCATCCTAAGTGAGGTAACCCAATCACAAAAGAATACACATGGAATGCAATCTCTGATAAGTGGATATTAATTAGCTCAGAAGCCCTGAATACCCAAGGCACAAATCGCATAACAAATGACTCCCATGAAGAAGTATGGAGAGGGTCCTGATCCTGGAAAGGATTGATCTAGCATTGGAGGGGAATATAAGGACAGAGAAAAAGGAGGGAGGTGATTGGAGAATGGATGGAGAGAAGAAGGTTGATGGGACATATGGGGAGGGGGGATCCGGGAAAGGGGAAATCATTTGGAATGTAAACAAAGAATATAGAAAATAAAAATATTAAAAAAATCTAGAAATAGATCTGTCACATAATAGATCTGTCACATAATTTAAAATAAAAATATTAAAAAAATCTAGAAATAGATCTGTCACATAATTCAAGTATAAAACTCGTATGCATTTATCTGTATCCTACTATAAAGATGATTGCATATCTGCCTTCAATGTTGCTATAGGCACAATAGTCGAGATAGCCATCAACTAAAGAATGAGTAATTAAACCTTAGCATATTTAAAGAATGAAATATTATTTTACTGTGAAAAATGAAATTATGTAGTTTATAGAAATATGGAACTGAAAACAAGCATTAAACCTAAAATAACTGTTTTCTTTGATATTTGTATGTTAAATTTTAGTGTGCTTCATTTGGAGAAAAAAAATGAGTATAGGAAATTCTAAAAGGCCAGAAGGAGGGGCTTTCAAGGGAGGAGAGAGAAGTCTCTGTCTCTCAGAAGTATAGAGGGTGACTGTGGAACTGAGCATTGCTAAGAGTTAAATTGGGAAATAGAAGGCAAGTTGAGGAGAGAATATGGGGAGGGATCAAAAAGAAATAAAGCTTTTGAAAACATCCTATGGAAACTCACCACCTAGAAGTTTGCAGATAGATAAGTAACATACATACCCCAGACATTCATTCATACTTACACATATACAACTTTAAGTTATCTCATGGAGCAATAAAGCCTCGGATACACAATAAGGACTAACCAAAACAAAATAATTTTAGGACTGGATTGTTGTTTAAATTTGCTGGCTACTGTGATCTGCTATACCCCTAAATATTGCAGGTGATATCAATTTTTCCTGGCCACATTCAAGAACCTGAGAGTAAGACTTTGCTTCTCAAAACATTACAAACCCGAGTCATAGAAAATTGAGAAACCAAGTTGGTACTGAACCCAAACTTCATTCTATTGACTAGCTTTGATCATGTTGGAGGTGCCAACTAGAAAATGAAAGTTGTCATCCTTCATAACTATGTATGAACATGGCAAACTAAAATAATCTCTCTCCTGGGAAAACACCCGTTAGTGTCATATTTCTATGAGCATCATGGGTATAACAAACCATGTTCTGATTGCATTGAAATACTGCCTTACAAGATGAAATCTATTAACTGGCAATGCTATATACTCAATCACTTATAACTAGATAGTCCATAGTTTGTATTAATTAGTCTTCCAAGTACAGTAAATAAGTTGACTTCTAATGACTTCTACTTAGACTAACAGACCAAAAGAATCTCTTAGCCATCATCAGATGAACTTCAATTTGTGGCAGATGATGGTTAAATTAAAAAACAACTAGCCAAAGCGTAGAGATGAAGGGACCACAAAATTCTCAGCCCTAAATGGGATCATATCCCTATTATATCAGAGCCTCTTCTCCCAATGATTAGATACTGTGGCAGGCAACATTTGGAAAGAGTGGACAAGCCAGAATTAGCAAATTACTACAAGGAAACTGTGTTCTAGACATATCTGGAAAGCTGCATACAAGAACACACAGCAGTTGGACAGTATGCAAAAGGGCCATGCATGTCTGAGCCAGACGAAATCCCTGCAAGAACAGAAGAGTTGGACACACAGTTATATTCCTGGCCATGGACCTATTGGCAATTGTTAGTCATTGGAACAGGAAGAGAAAGTTTTTTTTTCTAATGCAGTAACAAGCCACTTGAAAACTGATCAGTCTCTAATGGAAGACCACACATACAAGAATTTTTGAGCAGCACAAATTGATCATGATTAAAAAGATTAAAAGAAAAAATCTTTGATGCAAAGCTGGATTTCTAGGGAGGAGGTGTGATTATAGGAAGAGTTATGGGATGATGGTCTATGCTCAAAACATATTTTATGAAAATTTAAATTTAATAAAAATTTTCAAATAGGGGCAGAGACTAAAGGAAAGGCCATCTTAATCTGGGGTCCATCCCATGTTCACACACTATTTCTGATGCTATGTTGTGTTTACAGACAGGAGCCTAGCATGTCTGCCCTCTGAGAGGCTCTACCAGCACCTGACTGAGACAGACACAAAAACTTCTAGCCAGCCATTGAACTGAGGTTGGGGACTCCTATGGAGGAGTTAGGAGATGCATTGAAAGAGCTGAAGGGGATGACAACCCCATAGGATGAACAACAGTATCAACCAACCCGAACCCTCAGAGTTTCTTAAGACTAAGCCACCAACCAAAAAGCATCCATGGCTTGGTTCATAAGCCTATTCTGGCCTCAATGGCAGAGGATGCACCTAATCCTGCAGAGACTTAGTGCCTCACAGAGGGGGAATGATGGAAGAGTGAGGCAGGTGTGTTTAGGGGTATGAGGGGAGAATGCTTCCAGAGGTAAAGGGGAGGAGGATAGGGAAGGGAAGAACTCTGGGAGGACTGGGTGGGGGGGCAACATTTGGAATATAAATAAATAAAATAATTTAACAAAAATTACAATTACTGAAAACAAAAAAAAGAAGAAAATAAGAAAGAGGAGAAAGTAATGTTGCATGTAGATATAGAATACAAGGGGATAATGATTCAGGTAAACAGAGATAGCAATGAAGAAAGTGTATGCTGGTAGTACTGAACAAAGCAAAGCTTAACAACCATTAAGGACCTCAAAAGGAGGGAGCGTAGAAAGAGTTTGAGAAGCTCTTGTTCTACAGCATCAGTTTTCCCTACAAAAGCAATTTGTTCCCTTGAAATCATGTTGAGAGGGCAAGTGTGAGTGAATGAGGCGCTAAGTTTGGCATCTTAAAAATATGCTTAGAATTTATAACATATGCACACAATTCACTAGGAATGCTAATGTCCTTCTATGCAAAAGGAGCAGTTCACTTAAAAGCAGTTTAAGAAAAAAATAATATTGATTTTACTGATAACAATTATTTCTGAATAACGTTCTTTGGCAGTCATGAGAGGGCAATGGAATAAGAGACTTTAAAATGGACATGTCTATGCACATTGAAAACCTAGCACCCAGAAATATTTATTATCTATCAATTAATTAAAATAATATACATTTAAAATAATGAAAAGTTTTACCTCTCCTTATATATTCTTGTAATTTACAGGGAATCAATCCATATTTGCTAAGAATAATTATATGTACAAGTCGAAATATCTATTATTAAAACAAAAGGACACACTAATGTATTAGTTCTGGAGAGTTTTGTAATTAAGAATTTAGCCAACAAATTCAGATTGATCATGTGTATAATTTTTAAGAGAATCCTGATTAAGTTCAAAGCACCTACATGGAAGTTCAGAATCATCCATCACTTAATTTCTCGAAGATTTGGTGTCCTCTCCTGGCCTCTGCAAGAATGAACATACTTTCAGGCAAAAACTTATAAACAATAAATTATAATAAACATTATATCAAGATTGTATGATTGTAAATAAGACAGAATAACTCTATTTGCACATACAATCATACTGTATAATCATCTAGTCAGTCAATATTAAGTACATACAAAAGATGCATATAATTATGTATTGCATGTATATGTCTTCATGTATGACTACATTTTGGAAAACAAAATTTCTCTTTGGTTAGTGTGTACAAGGTTTTGCTTCATATCAATAAAAATGCTCCATCTTACTGGGTCGTTTCCTACAAGGTCAGATACTGTGATTTAGGTTTTTGTTAGCCAGAGAGTGATACTACTTTATTCAAAAAAAAAAAAAAAAAAAAAAAAAAACCTCACAAGTTGACATCAACAGGAGATATATGCATTGGTTCATTTCTATAACATTAGGCAGGATTAGTAATATTCTGGCCTCCACATACTAGATAATACACATAATGCTTATACATATATGTGAACAAATTTTAATATATCTCACAATGAAATTAATAAATTCTTTTAAAAAAGAGGGTATCATGATGCTCATTACTTTTCTGGGTAAAGGTAAATAAATAAATGCTTTCTATGGAAAGATATTTCATTTTAACTTGGCTATTCATGAAGGTGTACATGATTAGTAGATAAGTACTTGTCAGTTTTATTACGTGAATTTCTTTCTTTCCCACATTTTCGTCCTCTTATCCTTGAGGCAGATTTTGCTCAGAACAGAAGCCTGCCATATAAAGTAAACTGTACATACGACACTTATTGCTTGGAGAAAAGGTCGTCCATGTATCTCTGACTGTCTTTCTATTTCCTGAACCCAGGGCACTTCTCTTTTGAATTCTAGAGTTCCTTGTTCTTACTCATATATATATTATCCATTTACTCTTTGTTGAATGGCGTGGTTAAGTAATATAACCAGTAATATTCTATATACTGGATATGCCTTTTTACCCTGTAAATAGGATATTTTGTGAATTTCTGTTCAGTTTCAAATAAAATTGATGTGTTTGCAGAAACTAAGAAGTCCCAAAATGTTCTTGATTAAATTTTCCAAATGCCTTTCTGCTTCACAGTCGGCTGCTGCCATTAAGCTCTCATTCCTTGCTGAAGTGACAGATGATACATTATTTTAGAAACTCCCCTCTCTCTCCCTTCCCACTAAACTGCCTTTCTCCTTGCCCCACTGTTTCATTTGATCAATACGACTTCTCAGTGTGGACTACATCAAACACCACACTTAATGTTATACAAAGTATCCCACCTCTATAACACCCATGAAGGTGTCCTAACTTTCCTATCAGCTGTACTAAATCAGACAGCTTCTTCCTGACTTCGGGCCATTTTCTGGAGCATTTATTTTTACAAAATATGCAATTGCGATTTTCTGCTTTCTCTGTTGTCTTGTGACATGAAGTTTCTTCAAGTGTCTAATTAGTTTTACACTCAAGGATGTCTTTCTGAAAGGCCTGGGGGAAATCATTTTGAAATGAAATGATCCGGCACGACACCTTCTATCTCCAGTATACTTGAGAAGGAAAACTCCTAAAACTTCACTAAGCATATTCTACAGAGCAGGCAGGACCACACCAGTCACTCCTATTCACACTGATCATTGCCCAGAACTTTCCTCCAAGGTTATTGGAGGATTTATAACTGTCCTACTTTTTCTTAGGCATGATTGAGTAAATTCTTTTTCTCTATTACAATCCTGGAAAGTTCCTTCAAGTCTATTTTAGTTTGTCTGCTATAATTTTCTCTCATACCACAGTAATTTTTTTCATCTAGCATTTCTTTATTTCTTTTTATTACAACTCTTCAAATAACCCATCAATTACTTGATTACAGCATATACTGTTCAGCAGTTCTTCATTGTTACAAATATGCAAATCCTCCAAAGCAGAGTTATTTTTTATTATTATATATATTCTTTATTTATATTTCAGATGTTCACTTTTCTGGTTTCCACCCTCCAAAAATATATCCCATAAACCATCTCCCCTTTCCTGTTCCCCCATCAACTCTCTCCTGCTTCCCTCTCCTGATATTCCTCTACACTGCAGCATCAACCCTTTCCAGGACCAAGAACCTCTCCTCCCTTTGGTGTCTAACAAGGCCATACTCTGCTGACCATGTACACGATGTGTACTCTCTGGTTGATGGTTTAGTCCCTGGGAGCTCTGGGAGTACTGGGTGTCTCATATCCTTGTTCCTCCTATGGTGCTGTAAACACCTTCAGCTCCTTGGGCCTTTCTCTACCCCCCCCCCATTGGGGACCCTGTGCTCAGTTCAATGGTTGGCTAAGAGTGTGCCCTCTGTATTTGTCATGCACTAGCAGAGCCTCCCAGGCAACAACTATATCCGGCTCTGGTCAGCAAGTACTTGTGGTCATCGATAATAGTATCTGGGCTTTGTAACTATATATGGGATGGATTACTAGATGGGGTAGTCTCTGAATGGTCTTCCCATCAGACTCTGCACCACACTTTGTCTTTGTATCTCCCTCTGTGAGTATTTTGTTTCCCCTTCTAAGAAGACCAGAGTATCGATACTTTGTTCATCCTCCTTCTTAGGCATCATTTGATATGTGAATTGTGTCTTGGGTATTCCAAGCTTCTAGACTAATATCCATTTATCAATGAATTCAAATCATGTGTGTTCTTTTGTGATTGGATTACCTCACTCAGGATGATATTTTCCAGTTCCATGCATTTTCCTAAGAATTTCATGAATTCATTGTTTTTAATAGCTGAGTAGTGTTCCATTGTGTAAATATACGACATTCTCTGTATTGATTCCTCCATTGAGGGACATCTGGGTTCTTTCCAGCTTCTGGCTATTATAAATAGGGCTGCAACGAACAAAGTATAGTATGTGTCCTTATTATATGCTAGAGATTATGCCTTCTTATATGTGGGTATATGCCCAGGAGTGGTATAACAGGGTCTTCTGCTAGTATTATGCCCAGTTTTCTGAGAAACTGTCAAACTGATTTCCAGAGTGGTTGTACCAGCTTACAATCCCACAAGGAATAAAGTGTTCCCCTTTCTCCACATCTTCACCAGCACCTGCTGCCTCCTGAGTTTTTGATATTAGCCATTCTGAGTGGTATGGTGTGAAATCTCAAGGTTGTTTTACTTGCATTTCCCTGATGACTAAGGTTGTTGACCATTTCATTATGTGCTTCTCAGCCATTCGATAGTCCTCTGGTGAAAATTCTTTGTTTAGCTCTGTACCCCATTTTTAATGGGGTTAAGCAGACTTCTGATCTTCTATATATTTATATATATATATATATATATTCATCTATCTATCTCTTTATCTATCTGTCAGTCTATTTATCTATCAATCTACTTCTCTACATGTCTATTTACTTATTTATTTATTTATTTTTCAGGATGACATATTTCTGATACTGAGAAAATATTAAGAACAAATTAAGCAAATAAGTTTATAAATTATTATTTTTCAATTTCTTTACTTATTTTATGTGTGCATATATTTGTGCAAGAGTATAAAGTTTCTGAGCTTTGTCACAAGTCATCAGAAGAGAACTTGTAAAATATGAAATATGACTTTTTCATATCGTCAGGCTATGAAACAAATGTTTCAGGTTATGAAACAAAATATATATATATATATATATATATATATATATATATATATATGAGAAATGAAAATGAGCCAATTGAAGCAATCAGGAGTATAAAGGTAGGCTTATTCAGAGTCAGTTCTAGGATAAGTTCACATATCTCATAAGTGGAAGTCAGGGAAGCCACATGCACATGCTAAACCTAGAATATGTTATGAGTTTGGTGTGCAGGGTGATAATGTATTAGCTAGAAACTGGGATTATGCCCGTATAAGGAATAAAAAAGATGAACTTCTGGGAGGCTGCTTGTGGGAGGGTAGCCAGAAACCTGGAGATGGGAAAAGATCCTCCTAGTGGGCAGGTTGGGGGAAGAAGAACAAACAGGGTTCCTTAGTATGTGAAGTAGATGAGCAGTTGTTGCAATCAAACTATGTATTTTTAAATATAATCTCTTCAGCTTAATATTATTTGAATGTATGTTTTAAGTGCTGATCATTTGATATTGGATGACCGGTTGATATGCCTTTTCCTTGAGATCACTTCTCCAGCTCTTAGCAATTTTAGTTTCCCTCAATTATGTGTGTGAGTGTGTGTGTGTGTATGTGTGTGTGTGTGTGTGTGTGTGAGAGAGAGAGAGAGAGAGAGAGAGAGTTACTGAGAAAGAAAAACTGAATTCTCTGATTTTTCTTCACTAATGTATTATGTTTATTGTTATTTTTTTCCTTGCTCAGCTCAAGTTTCAGTAGTCATGATGGTGATATTTTGTGTGTGTGTACTGTCTAAAATTACTAGGAAACACAATTTCACACCAAACTTTATAACCTTCTCTTACAAAGATTTCATTTGACTTCTGGATGTTGCCTGAGGCTTGGGTGTGGGGATTGTTCTGTAGATGCATACATTAGAACTAAACACTCAGTCCAATGATTGGTTGGGAGCACCCACTTCTGTATTTGGCAGATACTGTCAGAGCCTCTCAGGAGACAGCTATATCAGGCTCCTGTTAGCAAGTGTTTGTTGGCATCCACATCAGTATAGGGAAACACCAAGACAGTGACGTGGGAGTGGGTGGGTCGGAGAGCAGGGAGAGGGGAGTGATAGGATAGGGTGTTTTCAGAGGGTAACCAGGAAAGGGGATAACATTTGAAATGTAAATAAAAATAATATTTAATAAAAATTTTAAAAAAAGAACTAAACACTCCAACTCTGCAATAATTGTTTTTATATCTGCTGCAAAATAATATTAAATATCAAATTTATTTATAAATATTAAACATTACATTTATTTAATAATATTTAAATATTAAAAATAATTGATTTTAGGAGGGGTTAGGACTTCATTTATCTGTGATATTATGACAGATATCAATAATGGGGTTATGTAGTATGCTGGTTTTTAAACTAGTGGTTATGAGTTTTCTCCAAAATCCAACAGTTCCCTAGCACTGAGTAGTTAAGTTTCCAGTACCATGTATGATTTTTGTGTTGTTTAACAGGAGATATTGGTTATCACAATATATGTGTGTGACTACTCTAACCATAAAGTTATTATGCCATGCTTGGTTGTTGTGCTTCAGAGGAAGCACAGCAATGTAGGACTGTTGGTTGCTTCCCTCTGTTGTGAATTGGGTTTAATGCTTGCATTATGTTATTTGGGTTCCCAAAATTGCATCCTGCATGTGAAAGGCTGAGGGTCCCTACCCCTAGTTGGTGCTGATTGGTAAGTAAAGTTGCTAGCTGCCAATGGTTAGGCAGAGAGACAGAAGAAGGACTTTAGGATTCTCTGGCAATGGGTTCTAAGTGAAAACAGAACCGCCATGTGGAAAGAGGAATAAGATCTGGGCATGAGAGCTGTAGAAAGAGAGGCATACCAAACATGTGAAGTTTAAATGAAAGTGTAAATGCTACCTTTCGTACCCTGAAAGTTAGTCCTAAAGGAGCGGCCATCCAGAGCAATTCCATCTTAGTGCCCTCAAAGCAACAATCGAAATTTACCTTCTATCTCTGAGGTCAACCAAGGTCAATAATAATCCCTAATATTTTGTGAGACGCACAAAGATGTTGATACATATACATGACTCAGCACATTAGCACTGGACAACCGTTGCTATTTTTTAGATTCCTCTTTTATAATACTAAGTTTAAAAAAACCTGCAATATTCACAACCAACAACGATCATCTCATTTTTAGTAGTCTTTGGACATATTAAACACTTTTCAAATGGACCAACTAATTATTTAAATTCTATGTAAAGAAAGATATGCAAGAAACTAAGATATCAAGCTATAGATAAATATAAATCTTTAGTGGAAATGTCAAGGGAGTGTCTGATGCACTTTGTCTACCATAATTGTCTGGTTATCAATATGTACTCTTTCTAAACTTTGCAGTATAAAATTGAACAAATACATTTCTCTGTATCAGACTGTCATTTTTGGTTGAGAAGAAATATATTCAAAATAATAACAAAAACAACATGTTGTATATTGAGCATACAGGATAAAAATGATGGGCATTGTGAGACAAGAATGTGTACATGCAGAGAAAGAGAACTAAATTAGACAGGGACAGATGCTGGGAGGATCTATACAACCGTGCTTTGTAACACTCTGTGTGCATTTCCATACCATTTGACAACCCATCAATATTTTCTTTTTATTTTTTGATTATCCTTCAAAAATTTCTGTAACTCTATCATCAAATAGTCTAGATAGAACATCATGGTGATTATGGACTTGAAGAGTTATCCACAATTTCATCCACTTTAGGCCTTTGTAGAAAATGCAATAAATCCTCTTTTCAATAATATGTTACCAAACATGCTGTATATTCAATTAGCAATAGCATTACTTAATAAAGTATTTCCATATGTATATAAATTGTGTAGACAATAAAAGAGATATCTATTTATACTTTGTGATAGTGTGATAATATAACAAAATATCTAAGTTTTAGTAACTTACATAACAGAAATTTATTCCAGTCATAATGCTGATGGTTGAAATGCTGGAGGCCTAGTTTTTTGGGGGGTCTCTTATCTTAATCAATTAGGAGAGAAACAGAAATAAACTGACCATGTCTACAAGGGACAAGGATGTGGGTGATTCAGTTTATACTGAACTCAGAGTATGAAACTGACTTCTTCCCATTGGTGGCGCCCTCTGCCTTAATTACTACAACACTAGGTAGCAAGCTTACAGGGATTAAATTTTCAGAAGATATTTTCACACCATGTATGCAGTAATATTTCCTTACTCCTCTGTGTGGTTTCATGCATATAACCACTTTACATGTGGAATACAAATAAAAGCTGCTATGAATATACTTGTATAAGACCTGGGAGGAGAAATGAAAGGTAGAATAATAGTTTGTTTGCTATTTTTTTAATGCTTTGCATTTTAGAACAATTAAATGGTGAAACAGTGAGATGTTTGCCTGGACTGCCTGAGGCCACAAGGATGATCTCTCTCTGTCTCTCTGTCTCCCTGTCTCCCTGTCTCCCTGCCTCCCTGTCTCCCTGTCTCTCTGTCTCTCTGTCTCTCAGTCTCTCTGTCTCTCTCACACATACACACACACACACACACACACACACAGAGAGAGAGAGAGAGAGAGAGAGAGAGAGAGGGAGAGGGAGAGGCATGGAGACAGAGACAGGCAGAGAGGGAGGGAGGGAAACATGCATATTTAAATGAATAAATCTAAAATATATAGATTTTGGTAACTTAAAGAAAAGAATACATTTGAAGTATAAATTATAGCTGAAACTATTTCTATTTCAAAGCAGGACATAACAGTCAAATATACTGGTGCTCTACATTTTTGGTGTGTGATACAAAACAATAAAAAATAATAATATGGAAATTAACTTTGTAGACATCCAATAGAAGTAGGTTTAGAACTCATTGTACAATACAAGTAGATTACGTCCTATTACAAATCTTATTTCCATCTCATCAGACTATCAGAAATACATATATTTAGTTAAACTGAGATGTGCAGTCCTATGCAAAAGAATGTAAGAAAAAGCTTAATGGACAACTGTGATTATCAGGATGAATATTTTCGGAACCTGGAGAGCGGAAAGCTTGTACTTTAAAAATTATGTACTTGGCTCAGAGGTTGATGAAAGTAATTGTACAATTGGTTATCTTCATAAATCCTAACTACAAAACTGATAGGTAAAAAGTGTGATAAATTACATATAGAAGCCTAAAACATTGAAAATACTTTCCTTAACTGGAGAGAAAATAGTGATTGCTGGAAGTAGAAATTCATGCCTAGTACCCAAATATAGCATGCAGTTTTTGCTACCCTGCTTTAATGTTCTGGGAATGGGCTGCACTACCAGCTCCTGCCCAGAGGATATTGGATCCATGGATAAAAAAGAGACACACACACACATGTTGGTCAAATTTAACCTGCCTTATTGGCTCAAATGCTGGGCTCTACTAATCTCCCATTGCTAATGTGTCCTTCCAAATGCTCTTAACTCAGCACAACTCAACCTGGCTCAACTGCAGTCACTCAGTTATCTTTAGTCCCAGCTCAACATTCTAACTTCCTACCTGGAGAAGCACCCTATGGGTGCTCTGTCTGAGATCTCAAAAGGCTGGTCACCTTTTGTCCCTCTGAAACATGGTGAAAACTCCTTTCTCCCCTGAGCCTGCCAGCTTGCCTACAGGGAACCCAAAGCCCGACCTATTCCTTACACTTAGTTATTGGCCCATGGCATTTTTACTAATAGATCAAGAACCAATTGGGGAACAGAACCTTGGCATCAGAACCACTTCTAGACCCAAACATAGAAAATTGGGACTAGACAATTATTCCATTGAGTGTAGAAACCGTCAGTTTTGTATCAAAAGTTCACCATACAAAACAAGACAGACAAGACCGACAGGCACACACACACACACACACACACACACACACACACACACACACCAACCAATGAAAATAAGAATACATCATTTATATTTAGGACACATGTAGGGCATTTGTGACATTAGAAATTATAATGAGATTATAAATGCATCATTATACACCACCCTTTTCCCCTCATTCCTCTCATATACCTTTGCTTGCTCTTAAATAACTTCAGGATGTCTTCTTTTGATCAAGTGCTGTTACATGAATATATATGATATTGAGTCTGTATGATATTACTTGGATTGAAATTTTCAGGACTGATAATTTGTTATTGGATAACCAATTGCTTTAGTCTTCAGTAGTGATGTGTATATTTCTCACTCTCAGCATCCTTTAGCTGACTTCAGTTCTTTGACTCAGGCTAAGCTTAGAAACTTTCATTTTATATGGGTTTAGACATGACCACACTTGAATCTGTCTTGAATCTGTCTTGGCATACCATGAACACATCACAACGTATCATTTACATATTGAGGAATTTATGTTGAGAAATATGACTGGTAGTCTCAATCTTAGTAGTAACAAGTTATTTCCTTGTGTTTAGTATCTTTGTTTGCATATACCCATGACCTGATTCTTTCCCAACAAAAGATGAAATTGGTCTACATAACATTAATCTGTGATATAAAGATTTTAACATTTGTTAGATTTTTTGATGATCAGAAGACCATTTGCAAATGCAGCATGTAGAAGAATGGGTATTAGTCTTGCCTGTACCTTCTGTGGTAGTTTGAAATGATGATTGTCTTGATTGGATAAAGAAAATGAAGCAGTGTCTACTTTCTGGACAGATATTCCAGCCAACAGGAATGCAGATGGTTATCAGAAAAAAGCAATACCAGTTCCAGGAAAGTAGATCTTGGCTGCTTTGCTCCTATGCATGCTTAAGGTGGCCAAATAGCAGAGTGGCAGATTGCCATGCAAACTCAATTTCGGGATGATGTCAAGAAAAACACTAATTTTGTGTCTGTCCAACATTTTCTTATATTAATGCCCAAGATCTCTTAAATCTTGGAGCTGAAAGTAAAAGTTCAGTTAGCGACTCACTTTTAAATAGGAGGGAGGTCTCCATTTTCTCACTTGTGTGTATGGCAGTATTATAACTAGAAGAAAAACTCAACTGCCGATTCAATTTTATCTGGTTTTGAATCTGAAGAAGGAAAATAAGTAGCAGTACTTTATAATATTTAGAAGCAGACAAGGCTTTAATCCCATTGTTCAAGTGGCCGAGGCAGGCATATCTCTTTCAGACTAGATGATGAACATACTTAAACCCACTTTCAAAAATGAAGGAAAGAAAGAAAGTTAGGAAAAAGGCAGGCATATGGAAGAAATAAATGAAAGAAGAAAATAAAGAAAAGCAAAGAGCATGATAGTTTTCACAAAAATATACATTTTTATAATAACTATCTCCATGCAGTCCATAGTATAAACTCCTATACACATCTATTTTTATTTTTTATTTTTTATGAGGATAAGCTTACACTATAAACCTCATCTTTAAAATTTCATGCTTAATTTATTATTTTGACTTTCTATACATTTTGTATATTTATTTTTGCTACTTATCTATTTATGATTAAATATACTTAATCCTAAAGGAATATTTAAACATCAGTATGGAAAATTTACATTAATTATAAGATGGGATTAATATGTACTATTTTAGAACATGGAGGATCTTAGTTATAAAAACAGCAATAATTTAGTTAACGGACTTTAACTTTTTAGAAGTGTACGTTATTAATTATTTGTTCTTCTAATTATTATTTTTGGCAGTTCATCAATGTCAAGTTTTATTTTTGGTTCTTAAAAATAAAACAATGAAAAAATAAGGAATTAAATATATTCTTTGAGTAAATACCCACAACTTCATAGCAGACTTGAAAGCCCTAGAGGTAAAAGAAGAAGCACATGCATTATGAATAAATTGCAAGTCATAATCAAACTCAGAGCTGAAATTGATATAATAGAAACAAAGGAATAAATGAATACAAAGTATCAATGAAAGAAAGAGTAGTTTCTTTGAGATAATCAGCAAAATTGATAAATCCATATCCAAAGTATCTAAAAAGCAGAGAAGAAGCAAGAGCCTGATGGATTTAGTTCATATTTTTACCAGATTTTCAAAAAAGAGTTAATGCCAGTGTTCCCAAAAATATTGCATTTAATAGAAGCAAAATGAACATGACATGTTTCATTTCATGAAGCCGAAGTTATTCTCATACTTAAACCATATAAAAATCCAAGAAAGGAAGAACATTACAGACCAAATTCTTTAATGATCATAGATAGCAGAATTCTCTATAAAATATGTGCAAACAAAATATCAAGAAGACATCAAATAGATCATACATCATTTTCACATAAGCTTCATGATGAAGGTGTGGTTCAAATTATGTGAATAGATACATGTAACTGATCATATAAACAATGTTAAAAACAAAAAGACATGTTGTTAGATACAGAAAAGGCCTTTGATAAAATCTAAAACTCTTACAAAATAGAAGTACTGGAAAGTATAGGGAAAATAGGAAAATGCCTCAACATAATGGATTCAGTTTCCAAAAGCAAATACCCAACCTCAACTAAAATGGAAAGAACCTCAAAACAGTTTTACTAAAATCAAGAAGTCAAGTTTTCTAATCTCTCCATACCTACTCCATATGAAAGGAATAAACTGGTCTGAGCCATGACAGGCAACAAACTAGCAGTTCAGGGGACCAACACTGAGTTTCTACTTCCCAGAACTGGGTAAGTCAGGTACTAGAATAACTGTAGGTTTATGTCAAGAAGTTCCCATCCCCAGCTGGTGAAAGGACTGTCCACCAAGCTTGCAGCTATGAGGTCAAGAGCTAACCCTCCTTGGCATTAAGCAAGAATAGTAAGTCTAAATCAAAGTATCACACAGAATGCCAGAGAGAGACCACTAATCAAGATATAGATCACCTATGCCTTCCTATTGTTTCCATTTCTGAGCTTTAAAAATATATCTGAGAATTCAGTTGGTATTCTTCCATCTCAATGAAATTGGGCCCCTGCATACAGGAATTTGTTCAATAAACACTCTTTGCTTTTGCACACTATTTGGGACTGAGATATCATTATATAGTGATTTGTAGACCCTAACCAATATAATACTTGAAATCTCAAGTAGAGCAATAAGATAGCTGAAGGATTTCAAATGGATAAAAAATGAAAAGTATGAAATTAAAATATATTTATTTGTAGATGATATTATAATATATAAGCGATCCTTATAATTACACAGGTAAACTGCAACAGCTGATAAACTTGTTCAGCAAAGTAGCTGGGTACAAAATTAACTCATAAAAATGAATAAGGATTTTATATTTAGGATACAAATGGAAGGAGAAAGAAATCAGGGAAATGGCACCTTTCAACAGAAGCCTCAAATAATATAAGATATCCTATGGTAACTCTAAACAAGTTAGTGAAAAACCAGTATGATAAACAATCCAAGACACCGAAGACTTAAGTTGAAGCAAGTATCAGAACATAGATCTTGAATTCCTGTGGTGGTTTGAATGGGATTGGCCTAGAGAATGGTACTTTTTGGAGGTATAGACTCATAGGAGTAGACGTGGCCTTGGTGCAGGAAGTATGTCACTGTGGAAATGACCTTTAAAACTCTCATTCTAGGTACTTGGAGGCCAGTCTTCTAGTTACCTTCAAATGAAGATGTAGAATGTTCAACTCCTCTTGATCCATATCTATCTGAAAGCTTCCATGCTCTCACCTTGATCATAATAGATTGAACAACTGAACCTGTAAGCCAGACTCTATTAAGTGCTGTATTTATAATAGCTGCCTTGATAACAATATCTTTTTACAGTAAAACCTTAAGATAATTCCCATAGATTGATATGATTAATATGATAAGAATGGCCATCCTACCAAAAGCAATCTGCAGATTCAATGGAATCCAGTTCAGAATTCTAAAAAAATTCTTCACAGGTCATAAAAGGACAATTCTCAGCTTCAGATGGAAACCCTATCTGACACTAAAACTAAATAAATAAAATTATCCTGAATAATAAAAGAACTTCTGAAGACATCACTATCTCTGATTTCCAGTTGTACTGAAGAGCTATAGTAATAAAAACAATATATCATTGGCACAATGACAGACATATTGATCAGTGGAATCAACATGAAGACATAGGCATAAATCCACAAATACATGGATATCTTGTTTTTAATAAAGAAGAAACACATTCTGGAAAAAGTACCACCAAACAATAGTGCTTGTCACCTGAATAGGTGTATATAGAAGAAATCAAATAGATCTACGCTTACAAATATATCAAGAGAAAACTCAAGTCCAAATGGATCAAATATGTCAATATAAATCTAGATGCACTGTACATATTAGAAAAATAGTGGGGAATAATCTTTAACACATTGCCACAGAAATAGATTTTTCTGATCAGAAATCCATCATTGAGACAGCTACTAAGATAAACAATTAAAAAATGGAACCTCACAAAACTGTAAAGCTTCTGTATAGCTAAGTATATTATCATTCAGACAAAGTATCAATATACAGAAGAAGGAAATATTAGCAAATACAAGTCCTTATAGACAGCTAATACCCTTAAAATAGAAAAATAAAATGAAACTAGATCAAAACCACAAACAACTCAGATAAAAAATGGTTTTATCTATAAAAGAGATAAAAACCAGATATTTCTCAAAAGATGAATCCTAATTGGCACCGAAACATTTAAATTATCAAAAACATCCTGAATAATCCAGTAAATGCAAATCAAAACAAATTGAATTTCATCTTACCCATTTTCATAATAGCCAGAAATTATAAACATCAAAATCAACAGATGAATATTTTAAGAAATTGATATACATTTCCATAATGGAGTATTACTCAATCATTAAAAGAAGAAGTATGGAGAGGGTCTTGATCCTGGAAAGGATTGATCTAGTATTGGAGGGGAATATAAGGACAGAGAAAAAAGAGGGAGGTGATTGGAGAATGGATGGAGAGAAGAAGGTTTATGGGACATATGGGGATGTGGGAACTGGGAAAGGGGAAATCATTTGGAATGTAAACAAAGAATTAAAATTAAAAATAAAGATTCCTCTGTTGTGAATTCTTTGTTTATTTCATACCCCCATTCTTTTGTGTGGGGGTGAGTATTTGATTTTTTGGAGGTTAGTTTCTTGAATGCTTTATATAGTTTGGACATAAACCCTCTGTCAGGTATAGGCTTAGTGAAGACAGTTTTTCATAATATGTAGGTTGGCTAATTTGTCCTACTGATAGTGTCTTTTGCCATACAGAAGATTTTCACTTTTATGAGATCCCATTTATTGATTGTTGATCATAGAACCCGAGCCTTTAGTGTTCTGCTCAGAAAATCCCCACCCCCTGCCAATTAGTTCTAGGCTCTTTCCCACTTTCTCTTCTATTAGACTCAGTATATCTGCTTTTATGTTGAGGTCTTTGATGCTCTCGGACTTCAGCTTTGTGCAAGGTGACAAATATGGATGTATTTTCAATTTTGTACATATGGACTGACAGACCAGCATCACTAATTGAAGATGAGTTCTTTATTCCATTTTTTATTTTCAGCTACTTTGTCAAAGATAAAGTATTCATAAGTGAGAAGTTTTATTTCTGGGCTTCCAATTTTACTTCATTGATCAACTGGTTTGTCTCTGTACCAATGTATACCATGGAGTATTTATCAACATTGATTTGTGGTATAGATTGAAGTCATGGATGTTGTTTCCCTCAGTTCTTTTGTTATTGAGATTTCACTATCCTGATTATTTTGTTATTCCAAATGAATTTGCAAATTACTCGTTCTATGTCTATGAAGAATCAAGTTGGAATTTTGATGGGGATTGCATTGAATCTGTAGATTGCTTTTGGTAAGATGGCCTTTTTCACTATGTTAATACCTATCTATGAGCATGGGAGCTGTTTCTATCTTCTGAGGTTTTCTTTAATTTATTTCTTCAGGCAATTGAAGTTTTTTTCAAACAGATCTTTCATTTGCTTGGTTAGAGTCTCGCAAAAATATTTTATATTATTTGTGGCTATTGTGATGGGTGCTGTTTCCCTAATTTTTTCTCAGCCGGTTTATCATTTTTATAAAGGAAGGTTAATGATTCATTTGAGCTAATTTTATATTCAGCTAGTTTGCTGAAGTAATTTATTAGCTGTAGGAATTCTCTGGTTGGAAAATAAGATGATTTTAAGTTAAATCCATCCAGTTCAGAGAGAGGAAATTTAAGAAAATGATGAAGTAAGTGCAATATACAAAGTTCCAGAGAGAAAGCAGATCAAATTGCATTTAATCTTGTTAACTGTTTTATCCAGCATCAAATCATCTAAAATAATTCATAGCATCTAAAGCATCTATATGGACATCTATATAAACAAACAAGCGCTATCCCTGTATTTAATCTGAGATACCAAGACAGAAAGGAATTACTTTCTAATATTGTAGATACTGCCAGAAAGAAATTTGGGCTTTTAAAATAAAAATAAATCAGTTTTGTCCTAATGACAAAGACATCACTAAATCTCATATACCATAGTTCTGAAACATAACTTTTTTCTGTCCTTATATAGAAGTATGTTTTCTTATTTATAATTTTGGCAAATAATTATGTCTTTATAAGTGAGAACCTTAAGAGGATCACACTAGTAACCAAATAATAAACCTGGTTAGTGTGCCTACAAGCAAAATATTTTAATCAATTACAAATACATCAGAGATGAGTCCCGGGAGTAATAACATTGGAAGCATGAAAGCATACCAAAAAATCTTTAAAATGTCTAAAAGAAATACAACAGGATAAAATTAAGAAGTGGGAGAGACTAATCTACACTTGGTGTCCAATTTAAGTAATTATTCTAGACTATTATTTTTAACAGTAACTGAATGACTATAAACTAAGTTAAATAAAATCTATTTGAATATATCTGTGTATTGTTTAGATAAATATACTTCTGATAGCTTACTGTGCTGCTTAGGTAAATGGAAAAGATGATTTGGTAATTCCCACCCTTTCAAAAAAAAAAGGAAAAAAAAAAAACAAACATAATGAATTAAGTTGCTTGCACTAATCCACATTGAGAGAGCTGATTAAATTGAAAAGGTTTCCATTAAATCACATAAGTCAATCTATACAACAGACATTTTAGTACCTTAAGTAGCAGTTATGAATTGCTTATTATGTTAATGATTTATGGTGACTTCCTTATACAATAAAACTTATGTGGTTCCAGGATCAGAATCTAAGTAGATATACTTTTTATTTAGATGACAGGTATTTGATAAAGAAAATATTATACATCCTGAATGAGACGTTGGGTGCAATTAATAGGATTACAAGGTCAATGTAAAACCACATCTCTCATGTTTTTCTTATTTTATGCATACAATACATCTCAACCACAATTTCCTGTCCCTCCATTCCTCCAAGTGTTATGTTATATGTCTCACCATGGATTTCCTTTTCTCTCAGATTCATCCCTCCTCTATTTTCCTTCAGAAAAGAGCTGGAAACTCAGTATTTTATCCACCAAACATGACATTAAAAGCTGCACAATGAATAGGTACAATCCTTCAAATCAAGGCTGGTTAAGGTAACCCAATAGGAGCAAAAGGATCCCAAGAGCAGATTAAAGAGTCAGTGGTAACCCTACTTCTACTGTTAGGAGTCCTCCAAACATATTAAGATAACCAAGCACAGAATGTTTGTGGAGGACCTAGTGAATACCCACATAGGCTCCATGATTGCCACATTGGTCTCTGTGAGCCTCTGTGAGTCCTTCTTAGTTGGTCCTATGGGGTGTGTTCTCATGATATTTTTATCCCTCTGGCTCCTACAATCTTTCATCATGCTCTTCCATGGGGTTTCTTGAGCTCCACTTAATCTCATTTCATCTTAAAGGGGATTAAGTACAGTTTATTCTTTATTCTTTTGAGTGACCATAAGCCAGTAACACAGATTTAGTTTCCTCCAAATTCTGTCTTTCAATGGGGAAGTAGTTTCAAAGTTTTACAGAACAAACAGAACCATAGAAATCAATGGACATGAGCAAATCAGCTACATGAAGATGGCAGAAGGATTTCAATAAGATGAAGACACATCTGATGCCATTCTTAGGTTTTAATTTGACAAAAGATGGTAGTCTGCTAAGTTAATAAATTCACAAAGGATTTATAACTGTTAATTGTAGGACGTTTGTTCCCACATGATGGTAGCAAGGAGTGGCTATTTAAGAGAACCAGAACTTTAGCCAAAATAAGGATATTAGGATCTGGACACGCAACATCCCAGTCTCTCCTGTCCTGAAATTCTAATCAAGTAGTCTCTACAGATATTGCTTCATTTAAAGAGTTCTTGTTCACACAGGGATTTATAGTGAAGCAGTTTAAACTCTTACACAGTGAAATTAGTTGAAATCTCATTATGAAATGGAGCTATGAGCAAATTCACAACAAGGAAGTGTACTGTAATCAATAAATTAGAACAGAATTCCAGGCAAGGTAAGAGAAAAGTTAAATCTATAAATTACAACATGCTTGGAATATCAGAGGAAGCTTGGTAAGGCTGGCTTGCATTGAAGAATGGGCATGCTAGATAAATCAATATTTGCTGCTAATATTTTAGGCTTCTCAGCTAAGCACCTATACAACTTCAGCATAAGTGTCCTGGATCTCACTTGTTAGCATTGTGGAGAAAGCTATCAGAAGAAGTTCACTAGTTCAGCAAGCTACCCTAATCTGGGATTTTTAAAATGCTTTGGAAGGATTGCCACCACATTTTTAAATTTTTCAATAGGAAGTCGCTTTCTATTCAAACTTACTGTGTACAAAAAAAAAGTTTTTAAAAACTCAATGGGCTATAGTTTATATTTATTTTCCTCACTAGGGTCCAGATAGTCTCTCACTGGGTATCTGCTACATATAATGGATTTTTAAAGGCCTTAGAAATTAAACTCCACATGAAAATCTCACTTCTTATATTTTTCTCTCATACACACATTTTTCTTCTTATGTGAAGTATGAGCATACACACCAGAAAATAGAGCATATTCTGAATTATGTCTTCCAAAATCACCGTATGCTTTCCCCAGCATCATTGGCTGAGTAGACCTGGCAGTAGGAAATATTTTGGCAGAGTTGAAGTATGAATTCCTACTTGCTTTTTAGTATGGGCCAAATGGGTGAACAGCTGGGAGCTCCCAGCCCTGGAGAAGGCCATGCATAGTAGAACAAGTCATTGGCAGAGTTACAGCAAATCTGAGGAATTCTCTGACTTGTTCTCCTTGGCATAGAGAAAAGCAAACAAAATATCCTAAAATGCATTTAAGTTAATTTTTTGTCAATTTTAAAAACTCTTCCACTTTGTGTATCTTATTTTTTATAGTAAACCTATCGCCAAAAAAGAAAACAGAAAAGATAAATAACACCTACATTTGAGACATATGTTCTCAGCCAAAGAAATTGACTATGCCTTATGTTTATTATAATTTAATTAATATTATATTTATATAATAATTAAATTAGTTTAAGTTTATGGAATAAAATAAAATTAAGGAGGGCCTGCTTTAAGATTTAATAGAAATCTTTGTAGGTTTTCAACTGGAAACCTATATATATATATATATATATATATATATATATATATATATATATATATATATATGGCAAATATGGAATAACAAAAAACTCAGGAGAGCTAAAACTATTCTCAATAACAAAAGAAATTCTAGGGGAATCAATATCCCTGACCTCAGGCAATACTACAGAGCAATAGTGTTAAAAACTGCATGGTATTGGTATAGTGACAGGCAGGGGGATCAATGGAACAGGATTGAAGATCCAGAAATGAACCCACACACCTATGTCCACTTGATCCTTGACAAAGGGGCAGAAAACATCCAATGGAAAAAAGATAGCCTTTTCAACAATTGGTGCTGGTTCAATTGGAGGTCAGCATGCAGAAGAATGCAAATTGATCCATCCTTGTCTCCTTGTACTAAGCTCAACTCCAAATGGATCAAGGACCTCCACATAAAGCCAGAGACTCTGAAGCTAATAGAAAAGAAACTGGGGAAGACCTTGAGGACATCGGTACAGGGGGAAACATCCTGAACAGAACACCAATAGCTTATGCTCTAAGATCAAGAATTGACAAATGGGACCTCATAAAATTACAAAGTTTCTGTAAGGCAAAGTACACCATCAAAAGGGCAAATCAGCAACCAACAAATTGGGAAAAGATCTTCACCAACCCTACATCAGATAGAGGGCTAATATCCAATATATATAAAGAACTCAAGAAGTTAGACTCCAGAAAACCAAATGACCCTATTTAAAAACAGAGTTAAACAAAGAATTTTCACCTGAAGAACTTCGGATGGCAGAGAAACATCTTAAAAAATGCTTAACTTCATTAGTCATTAGGGAAATGCAAATCAAAACACTGCTGAGATTTCACCTTACACCAGTCAGAATGGCTAAGATTAAAAATTCAGGAGACAGCAGATGTTGGTGAGGATGTGGAGAAAGAGGAACACTCCTCCACTACTGGTGGGGTTGCAAATTTGTACAACCACTCTGGAAATCAGTCTGGGGATTCCTCAGAAAACTGGGCACCTCACTTCCAGAAGATCCTGCTATACCACTCCTGGGCATATTCCCAGAAGATTCCCCAGCATGTAATAAGGATACATGTTCCACTATGTTCATAACAGTCCTATTTATAATTGCCAGAATCTGGAAAGAACCCAGGTATCCCTCAACAGAAGAGTGGATGCAAAGAATGTGGTATATACACATAATGGAGTACTATTCAGCCATTAGAAACAATGAATTCATGAAATTCTTAGGCAAATGGATGGAGCTGGAGAACTTCATACTAAGTGAGGTAGCCCAAACTCAAAAGATGAATCATGGTATGCACTCACTAATAAGTGGATATTAACCTAGAAACCTGGATTACCAAAAACATAATCCACACATCAAATGAGGTACAAGAAGAAAGGAGGAGTGGCCCCTTGTTCTGGAATGACTCAGTGAAGCAGTATAGGGCAAAACCAGAACAGGGAAGTGGGAAGGTTTGGGTGGGAAAACAGGGGGAGGGAAGGGGGTTGATGGGATTTTCGGGGAGTGGGGGTCTAGAAAAGGGGAAATCATTTGAAATGTAAATAAAAAATATATCGAATAAAAAATGAAAAAAAGAAGATTTAATAGAAATCTTTGTAGGTTTTCAACTGGATATATATATATATATATGGCAAATTGATTATACCTATATATGCACATTAAATAATTAAAAATCATGTATCTGTTTTGTGTTATGATTTTATTTTTCTTTTCATATTTTATAGTTTTATTTTATGTGTATTAAATGAAAGTCATTAAATATTTAACATGTGTCTTTGTTGTGCTATAACTTTATTCACATAATTCCTAACTATCCTATACTTTAATAGATTTTTTAATATTCTAAAAACTCATTGCTTTTAGTTATACAATTATTTTTACTTAAGGTTTCTATGTATTTATTATTTAGTGTTAATTTACTGAAAACAGTAGGATTTTTGATAGTGTGTTAACCTCACCTCCTTTTAATATTTAACTTCTCTTTGCATTGCATTGAAACTAAAAGTGCAGTTTTCTGTCATCAAATGTAATTCTAAGCCTACACAGTATAATTATGATAAAACATTAGATTGTAGGATAAATAGATCAAAGTTTTAATAAGAACATATATGTAATCAGGATCGGTGATGTATTTTGAGGGGAATTACTTGATATCTCACAAAACTAAAATGGAATCTGAGAACATATGTATCAAATGTAGGTGTTAAATTTAAGTATTATGTTTTTGGTGATAGGTTTACTATATGAAGTAAGATACACAAATTGCAAGAATTTTTTAAATGTTCATGAAGTCTTGGATCAATATAACACTTTACACTGAAATACTCTCATTGGTTCCAATTTCTAGTGCCAGTTTAGAAACAAGTAGTTGTATGGGAGACTTCCTTTCTTGTTTTTGATCAAGTTATATTTTCATAATGTAAAAATTATTTAAAGGAGTACATGAATAGATCTTAATTATCCTCTCTACAATAATGCAGCCATTGAAGTAAACCAAGAAGTAAAAAAACACAGGTGCAATGTCAATGGAAATAAACTTCAAAGCCTATGAATTAAAAAAAAAGAGAGAGATAGACAAAGAATGTTAAAATTGGCAAGGGAAAGGACCATATAAGATAAAAAGGCAGGCCTATTATACTTGCAAATGATTTCTCAACAGAGTCTCTAAAAGTTAAAAAGTTTGGACAGATATATTGCCATTTCTAAAAAGCCACAAGTGCTAACCTAAACTACAATACCCAGAAAAGCTTTCAATTACTACGGATGGAATAAACAAAATACTATAAGACAAATCCAAAGTTAATGAATATCTATCCACAAATCCAGTCCTACAGAAAATACCTGTATCAGAAGGTATTTTGATACAGAAAAACTCTGTATCAAAGTGGTTAACTATATCCAAAGAAACAAATAGTTCTAATCCAGCAAAAACAAGGAAAGCATGCACACACACACACACACACACACACACACACACTAATACCACCAACATCAAATTAGCAAGTATTAGAATCACTTGTCCTTAACAACATCTTTCAACATCAATGGATTCAATTTCCCAGTAAAAAGACATGAGCTAAAAGAATGGATGTGAAAACAGGATCCATCATTCTGCATTAAAAAAAAAAAAAAAAAAAAAAAAACAATCTCAGCAATAAAAATAGACATTACCCTTAAAGGGTTGAAAAAGGATTTCTAAGCTAATGGACCCAAGAAGCAAGCTAGAGTAGACATTCTAATAACTGATAAAATAGATCTTCAACTAAAATTCATCAAAGCAGACAGAAAAGGACACTTCATTCTCATCAAAGGAAAATCTACCAAGATAATATCTCAATTCTGAACATCTATGCTGCAAATATAAGAGCAGTCACATCTATAAATTAAACAGTACTAAAGCTTAAGTCACACATCAATTTCCACACATTAATAGTGGGAGACTTCAACACCCCACTGTCACCAATCAACAGGTCATCCAGACAAAAAATAAACAGAAATAATGAAACTAATTGTGGTTTTGAATAAAATGGACATACCAGGCATCTACAGAATATTTCTCCCAAACACAAGAAGAATATACTTTCTTCTCAGCACCAAATTCATCACATAATTGACCACAAAACAAGCCCCAACAGATGTAAGAGGACAGAAATAATGCCTTGGGTCTTATCAAACCACCATGTATTAAAACTTGACTTCCACAAAATCAGAAACACCAAAAATTCAACACACTCATGAAAGCTAACAACTTTCTACTCCATGATCGCTAGGTCAGGGAAGAAACAAAGTATGTAAAGACTGTTTAGAATTCAATAAAAAGGAGGTACAACATACCCAAACTATGGGACATAATGAAATCCTTGATATGTGGAAATTTCATAGAACTAAGTGCCTCTTAAAGAAATTAGAAAGTTCTCAAACCAGCAATTTAAAACTATTTCTGAAAGGTCTAGAAAAAAAAAAGAAGCAAACAAACAAAGAGGACTAGAAGGCAAGAAATAATCAAAATCAGGACTGAAATCAGTGAATAATAAACAACAACAACAAAAAAATCAAAACAAAGAATCAACAAAACGAATAGCCTGTTCTTTGAGAAAATCAACAAGATAGACAAACCCTTAGCCAAACTAATAAAAGACATAAAGGGACAGCATCCAAATATACAAAATGATAACTGAAATAAGAGACATATCAGACAATGAAGAAATTCAAAGAATCATTACGTCTAACTTCAAAAATCTTATACTACACAAAATTGTAAAATCTTAATAAAGTAGATGATTTTCCGAAACAAATACAACTTTAATTTCCAAAGTTAAATGAAGTCCAGGCAAACTATTTAAACAGACCTATAACCTCTAAGAAAAAAAAAGTAAAAAAAAAAAAAAAAAAAAAAAAAAAAGCCTAGATCCAGATGATCTTATTACACAGTTCATGTAGACCTACAAAGAAGAGCTAATACTGATACTCCTCAAACTATTCCACAAAATATAAATAGAAAGAATACGGCAAAACTCATGCTATAATGCCAGACTCACCATGATAACTAAACCACAAATGACTCCAAAATAACCCACAAAAATTTCAGACCAATTTCTTTTTTGAAAACTGATATTAAAAATAGAATACAAATAGAATCCAGGAACACATCAAAACCACTTCCTCCATGATCAAATAGGCCTCATGCCAGGGATGCAGACATGGTTAAATATACAAAAATCCATCAATGTAAACAAAGTGAAAGAAAATAAAACACATGAACATCTCATTAGATGACAAAAAAAATATTTTGACAAAAATCCAACACTCCATCCTGTTAAAGATTTAGAGAGATCATATATAAAAGGTACATGCCTAAACTTAATAAAAGCAATATACAGTAAGCCAATAGCCAAAAACAAGTTAAATGGAGAGAAACTTAAAACAATTCTAATGATATCAGGGAAAAGAAAAGGCTGCATACTGTCTCTATATCTATTCAATATTATATATGAAGTTCTAGCTAGAGCAATAAGACAACAAAAGGAGATGAAGAGGATACAAATTGGAAAAAAGGTCAAAGGATGTCTATTTAAGGATAATATTATAGTGCACATAAGTGATCCCTCCCCCCAAAAAATGAGTATCCCTTTTATACAGAGGATAAGTGAGCAGAGAAAGAAATTAGGGAAACAACACTCCATTTCCAAAGCCACAAATATATAAAACACTGTGGTGTAGCCCTAACCAAACAAAAGACCTATATGACAACTATTTGGAGCTGCTAAGATCGAAAATATCAGAAGATGGAAAACCCTCCCATGCTCATGAATCCGTAGGATTAACATAGTGAAAATGGTCATTTTATAAAAAGAACCTTATAGATCCAATGAAATTTCCATCAAAATTAAATACAATTCTTTAGAGACCTTGACAGATCTATTCTCAACCTCGAATGGAAAAAAAGTACAGGAAAGCTAAAATGTTCCTGAAAAATAAAAGAGTCTCTGGAAAAATCACCACCCCAAACTCAAGTTGGATAGCAATAAAAATTGCATGGTAGGAGGCAGGTCCTGTGTCGTGCGGAGAAGTCAGCAGCTGCCACCTTTGTCCCCAGTCAGACAGGACAGGCGACACCAGGTACTGAGATATCCAAAGTCTAAGACCTCTGGGGACACAGACTGCCAAGCTGCTGGCTGCCACCTGCGCCCAGGACCTGGACAGAGTAGTGGTTCATCTGTGTGCCAGTCAGGCGTGGGTCCTGTGCCCTGAGGGATCCCTGCTGCCATCTTCGCTCCCTGACAGAGAAGATGGGCAGTACCAGGTTTGTCTACAGAGACAACCCAAGTATTACAGTGCTTGGGGAAGGCCACACCAGGACTTCAACAGCACCCAAGAGGAGGGCAGCACATCAGCAATCTGTTCCAGGGGAATCCCAGTCATCCAGTAGTGTAGAAGTACCCTTATGGGCTCACAGGAGGTTCAAGCACCAGCCAATGACAACAGGGCAAGCTAACACCAGAATAACCAGATATCAAAAGGCAAACATAGGAACCTTACCAACAGAAATTAAGACAATATGGCAACATCTGGACCCAGTTCTCAACAACAGCAAGTCTGGGATACCCCAATACACCAGAAAAACAAGATTTGAATTTAAAATCACTGGTCATGATGCTGTTAGAGGAACACAAGAAGGACATAAATAAATCTCTTAAGAAAATGCAAGAGAAAAATGGATCAAAAGTTAGAAGCCCTTACAAAGGAAACACAAAAATCATTTAAAGAAATTCAGGAGAATATGAGTCAAAAGACAGAAGCCAATAAGAAGGAAATGCAAAAATCACTTAAAGAAATACAGGAGATCTTGCGTAAACAGGCAGAGGTCATGAAAGAGGAAACACAAAAACCTCTTAAAGCATTACAGGAAAACACAAACAAGCAAGTGAAGGAACAGAGCAAAACCATCCAGGATCTAAAAACAGAAGTAGAAACAACAAAGAAATCAAAAAGTGAGACAACTTTGGAGATAGAAAACCTTGGTAAGAAATCAGGGGCCATAGATGCAAATATCATCAACAGAATACAAGAGATAGAAGAAAGAATCTTAGATGCCAAAGATATCATAGAAACCATGGACTCAACAGTCAAAGAAAATGCAAAATGTGAAAAGCTTGTAAACCAAAACATCCAGGAAATCCAGGACAAAATGAGAAAGCCAAACCTAAGGATTATAGGCATAGATGAGAGTGAAGATTTACAACTGAAAGGGCCAGCAAATATCTTCAACAAAATTGTGGAAGAAAATTTCCATAACCTAAAGAGAGAGATGCCCATGTATATACAAGAAGCCTACAGAACTCCAAACAGACTGGACCAGAACAGAAATACTTCCCATAACATAATAATCAAAACCCCAAATGTACTAAACAGAGAATACTAAAGGCAGTAAAAGAAAAAGGCCAAGTAATATATTAAGGAAGACCTATCAGAATCACACCAGATTCTGGATTGGCAGGATTAATATAGTTAAAATGGCCATCTTGCCAAAAGCAATATACAAATTCAACGCAATCCCCATCAAAATCCCAACTCAGTTCTTCACAGAGTTAGAAAAAGCAATTCTCAAATTCATCTGGAATAACAAAAAAGCCAGGATAGCTAAAACTATTCTCAACAGTAAAAGAATTTCTGGGGGCAGCGGCAGAGGTGGCAGCAGTGGCAGGACCAGCTGAAGGGGCATCAGCAGTAGAACCAAGGTGACAGGGTCCAGGCAGCCCTGCGCCCACTGACCATCGCTGGCCAGCTGGGCTGCAAGCAGCAGCAGATTTATGGTGCCTTTCACAACACAGAAGCCACTTCAGAACTCTGCCTGCCGTCAGTCATGAGAGACTCGCCTCCATCTTGGTTCTCAAACTCCAGAGAGATGAGACAGACTGAGGTACGCAAACATAACCCGAAGCCAACATCATGGGTGTCTGCACCCAGGCCCTGGGCTGTTCAGGGGGGGCCATCGTGGTGCCATCCCAGCCAGGAGGGTTTTTGCCCTGGCCCGGAGAGTGCGCCGCCATTTGCCTACAGGACGCCAGAGAGTTCTAGGAGGCAAAGCCTGCTAACAGGCATAATTAAAACTTAATTGTTTTAAGTTTCTCTCCATTTAATAGCGGGGGTCTAGGCCCCAAACAGGCCCTGGACTGACACCAAGAACTCAGCTGCTTGGTGGGCCATCTGTGTGTCAACCCGACCAGGAGGTTGTTAGCACAGAAGTCTCTCCCAGCACTCTCAGGGAGTGTGCACACGCCCACCATCCTGGCCACCTGACAGGCTCAATTAGCAGTCATAGCCCGAGGGGCACTTTGCTTGGACCTTGGCCTCCCAGGCTTTTACCTGGACTCAGGGCCTGAGCAGCTAGGCTAGCCTTGTATGCACCAACCCGGTTGGGAGATTGGCTGTCCAGCAGAGTGATAAGCACACAGAAAAGGTCCCCAAAGCATACACCCTTCAGCACTCCCTGAGGGAGCAAACGGGCACCATCTGGGGCAAAGCACACTAGGGCTGCAAGGGCACCCAAGAGGAGGAAAGCATATCAGCAATCAGCTACAGGGGAAACCCAGCTATCAAGCGTTGCAGAAATAGCCCTAGAGCCCCTCAGGAGGCTCAAACAACCGAGGCCAACATCGTGGGGGTCTAAGCCCGACGGGCGTTGGCCTGCACCCAGGCCCTGGGCTGTTTGGGGGGGCCATCGGGGTGCCAACCCAGCCAGGAGGTTTTTTTGCCTACGCCGGCTCACGTGCTACCATTTTGCCTACAGGACGCCAGAGAGCTCTAGCAGACAAAGCCGGTAACAGGCATAGCCTGAGGCTAACAAAGCGGGGGTCTAGGCCCCAACAGGCCCTGGACTGACGCCACGAACTGGGCGGCTTGGTGGGCCATCTGTGTGTCAACCCGCCCGGGAGGTTGTTAGCCCAGCAGACTCTCCCGGCACTTTCAGGGAGCGCGAGCACACACGCCCGCCATCCTGGCCACCTGACAGACCCAATTAACAGTCATAGCCCGAGGGGAACTTTGCTTGGACCTTGGCCTCCCAGGCTTTTACTTGGACCCGGGGCCTGAGCAGCCAGGCTAGCCTTGTGTGCACCAACCCGATTGGGAGATCGGCTGCCCAGCAGAGTGATCAGCAGGGAGAAAAGGTCCCAGCAGCATACAGCATCAGCACTCCCTGAAGGTGCAAACGGGCTCCATCTGGTTCACAGACACAATCTGGGGCAAAGCACACTAGAGCTGCAAGGGCACCCAAGAGGAAGTCAGCATATCAGCAATCAGCTACAGGGGTAACCCAGCCATATAGTGTTGCAGTAATAGCCCCAGAGGCCCTCAGGAGGCCCAAACACCAGGCAGGGACAAGACCAACTAACTCCAGAGAACAAGATGGCAAAGGGCAAACAAAGGAACGCTACTAACAGAAATCTAGGCAATATGGCAGCATCTGAACCAAACTCTCCAACATCAGCAAGTCCTGGTTATGCCAACCCACCAGAGAAACAAGATTTGGATTTAAAATCACTGATCATGCTGCTGCTAGAAGAACACAAAAGGACATAAATAAATCTCTTAAAGAAATACAGGGGAACATAAATAAGCTAGAAACCCGTATAATGTAATGGAAACACAAAAATAACTTAAAGAAATGCAGTAGAATGAGGCTCAAGAGATAGAAGCTAATGAAGAAGAAACGCAAAAACAAAAACAAAAACAAACAAACAAACAAAAAAAACCTTAAAGAAATGCAGTAGAACTTGAGTCAACAAACAAATGATGGAACTGAGCCAATTCATCCTGGATCTAAAAACAGAAGTAGAAACAACTAAGAAATCACAAAGGGAGACAACTTTGGAGATAGAAAATCTTGAGAAGAAATCAGGGGCCATAGATGCAAATATAAATAACAGAATACAAGAGATGGAAGAAAGAATGTCAGATGCCAAAGATACCATAGAAACCATTGACTCAACAGTCTAAGAAAATGCAAAATGCAAAAATCTTGTATCCCAGAACATCCAGGAAATCCAGGATACAATGAGAAGACCAAACCTAAGGATTATAGGTATAGATGAGAGTGAAGATTTACAACTGAAAGGGCCAGCAAATATCTTCAACAAAATTATGGAAGAAAACTTTCCTAACTTAAAGAGAGAGATGCCTATGAATATAATAGAAGCCTACATAACTCCAAACAGACTGGACCTGAGCAGAAATACCCCTTGCCACATAATAATTAAAACCCCAAATACACTAAACAAAGACAGAATATTAAAGGCAGTAAGAGAAAAAGGGCAAGTAACATATAAAGGAAGACCTATCAGAATCACACCAGACTTATCAACAGAGAACATGAAAACTAGAAGATCCTGGGCAGATCTCATGCAGACTCTAAGAGAACACAAATGTCAGCCAAGACTACTATACCCAGCAAAACTCTCAATCACAATAGAGGGAGAAACCAAGACATTCCATGACAAAACCAAATTTATACAATATCTTTCCACAAACCCAGCTCTGCAAAGAATAACAGGAGGAAAACTCCAATACAAGGAGGGAAACTACATCCTAGAAAAAGCAAGATAGTAACCTTCCATCCTCAAACCCAAAAGAAGATAACCACTCAAATATAAAAATAACATCAAGCGGCGGCAGCAGCAGCAGCAGCAGCAGCAGCGGCTGGTCCAGAGGAAGGGCCATCAGCAGTAGAACCAAGCGGACAGGGTCCAGGCAGACCCGGCGCCCACGACCACTGGCCATCGCTGGCCAGCCAGGCTGCAAGCAGCGGCAGATTTACGGTGCCTTTCACCACACAGAAGCCACATAAGAACTCTGCCTCCCGCCAGTCAGTTACGAGGGCTCCATATTGGTTCTCGGTCGCCAGAGAAATCAGACTGAGGTACGCAAATATAACCCGAGACCAACATCGCGGGGGTCTAAGCCCGACGGGCGTTGGCCTGCACCCAGGCCCTGGGCTGATCGGGGGTCCACCGGGGTGCAAACCCGGCCAGGAGGTTTTTTTCCTCCCTGGCCAGTGCGCGCACCACCACCATTTTGCCTAAGGGAAGCCAGGGAGACCTAGCAGGCAAAACCAAACCAGCTAACAGGCATAGCCCAAGGCGGACATAGCAGGGGGTCTCAGACGGTCAGGCCCTGGACTGCCCCCAGGTCCTGGGCTGCTCGGCTGGCCATCTGTATGCCAACCCGGCCAGGAGGTTGTTTATCGGGCCGTTTGCGAACCACCACCATTTTGCCTACGGGAAGCCAGAGAGACCTAGCAGGCAAAACCAAACCAGCTAACAGGCATAGCCCGAGGTGGACATAGCAGGGGTCTCAGACAGTCAGACCCTGGATTGCCCCCAGGTCCTGGGCTGCTCTTTGGGCCATCTGTGTGCCGACCCAGCCAGGAGCTTGTTTGCCCAGCAGACTCTCCCAGCACTCTCAAGGAACTCGCGCACGCCACCATCCTAGCCACCTGACACACCCAATTAACACCCACAGCTGAGGGGAACTTTGCACCGACATTGGCCTGCCAGGCTTTTGCCTAGACTCAGGGCCTGAGCAGCTAGGCTAGCCTTGTGTGCACCAACCTGGTTGGGAGTTCTGCTGCCCAGATCAGCCTGGGCGGCAGCACCACATCTCCAAGTCCTGCAAGTGGCTAGCTGGGTTTCCGGGCGGCCAGCTGGGAGAAGTCAGTGTGCTCCAGTGAATCCAGCGGGCCCCAGCGGGAGCCTTTGGGTGCCTGCTTTGGGATCTGAACAGCCTGGGCAGCAGCACCCTGTCTACAAGCAGTGCAGGAGGTAAGCTGTGCACCAGAGGCCAACTGAGAAGGGTCAGCTTGCACTGGTGAGTCCAGCACTGACAAGACAAACTAACACCAGTGAGAACTAGATGGCAAAAGGCAAACGCAGGAACATCACTAACAGAAATCAAGGCAATATGGCAACATCTGAACCCAATTCTCCTCTACCAACATGTCCTGGATAGCCATCACACCAGTAAAACAAGATTTGGATTTAAAATCACTGGTCATGATGCTGGTACAGGAACACATGAAGGACATACTTAAAGAAATTCAGGAGAAGATGGATCAAAAGTTAGAGGCCCTTGCAAGGGAAACATTAAAATCATTGAAAGAAATCCAGGAGAATACAAAAGCCAACAAGGAGGAAATGCAAAAAACACTTAAAGAAATACAGGAGAACTTTGGTCAACAGGCTGAGGTCATGAAAGACGAAACACAAAAATCTCTTAAAGAAATACAGGAGAACTTTGGTCAACAGGCTGAGCTCATGAAAGAGGAAACACAAAAATCTCTTAAAGAATTACAGGAAAACACAAACATGCAAGTGAAGGAGCTAAGCAAAACCATCCAGGATCTAAAATCAGAAGTAGAAACAACTAAGAAAACTCAAAGGGAGGCAACTTTGGAGATAGAAAGCCTTGGGAAGAAATCAGGGGACAGAGATTCAAATATCAACAACAGAATACAAGAGATAGAAGAAAGAATCTCAGATGCTGAAGATTCCATAGAAACCATGGACTCAACAGTTAAAGAAAATGCAAAATGCAAAAAGCTTGTAACCCAAAATATCCAGGAAATCCAGGACACAATGAGAAGACCAAACCTAAGGATTATAGGCATAGATGAGAGTGAAGATTTACAACTTAAAGGGCCAGCAAATATCTTCAATAAAATTATGGAAGAAAACTTCCCTAACCTAAAGAGAGAGATGCCCATGAATATACAAGAAGCCTACAGAACTCCAAACAGACTGAACCAGAACAGAAATACTTCCTGTCACATAATAATCAAAACACCAAATGTTCTAAACAAAGAAAGAATACTAAAGGCAGTAAGAGAAAAAGGCCAAGTAACATATAAAGGAAGACCTATCAGAATCACAGCAGACTTTTCACCTGAGACTATGAAGGCTAGAAGATCCTGGGCAGATCTCATGCAGACTCTAAGAGAACACAAATGCCAACCAAAACTACTATATCCAGCAAAACTCTCAATCACCATAGATGGAGAAACTAAGATATTTCATGACAAAACCAAGTTTACCCAATATCTATCCACAAACCCGGCCCTAAAAAGGATAATACGAGGACAACACCAATACAAGGAGGGAAACTTCACCCTGGAAAAAGCAAGATAGTAACCTTTCATCAAACCCAAAAGAAGTTAAGCAATCAAATTTAAAAAATAACGTCAAAAATGATAGGAAGTAACAATCACTATTCCTTAATATCTCTTAACATCAATGGACTTAATGCCCCAATAAAAAGACACAGACTAACTGAATGGATACGTAAACAGGACCCTACATTTTGCTGCTTACAGGAAACACACCTCAGGGTCAAAGACAAACACTACTTAGAGTAAAAGGCTGGAAGACAATTTTACAAGCAAATGGTCTCAGGAAACAAGCTGGAGTAGCCATTTTAATATCAGATAAAATTGACTTTCAACCCAAAGTCATCAAAAGAGACCCTGAGGGACACTTCTTGCTGGTCAAAGGAAAAATACAAAAAGAAGAACTGTCAATCCTGAACATCTATGCCCCAAATGCAAGGGCACCCTCTTTCGTAAAAGAAACTTTATTAAAACTAAAAGCACACATTGCACCTAACACAATAATTGTGGGTGACTTCAACACTGCACTTTCCTCAATGGACCGATCAGGAAAACAGAAACTAAACAGGGACACAATGAAACTAATTGAAGCTTTGGACCAATTAGATTTAACAGATATATATAGAACATTCTATCCTAAAACAAAAGAATATACCTTTTTCTCAGCACCTCATGGTACCTTCTCCAAAATCGACCATATAATTGGTCACAAGACAGACCTCAACAAATATAAGAAGATAGAACTAATCCCATGCCTCCTATCTGATCACTATGGAGTAAAAGTGGTCTTCAATAGCAACAGAAACAACAGAAAACCCACATACACGTGGAAACTGAACAATACTCTACTCAATGATACCTTGGTCAAGGAAGAAATAAAGAAAGAAATTAAAGACTTTTTAGAACACAATGAAAATGAAAACACAACATACCCAAATCTATGGGACACAATGAAAGCAGTGCTAAGAGGAAAACTCATAGCCCTGAGTGCCTCCAAAAAGAAAATGGAGAGAGCATACATTACCAGCTTAATGACACACCTGAAAGCCCTAGAACAAAAAGAAGCTATTTCGCCCAGGAGGAGTAGAAGGCAGGAAATCATCAAACTCAGGGCCAAAATCAATCAAGTTGAAACAAAGAGAACCATACAAAAAATCAACAAAACCAGGAGCTGGTTCTTTGAGAAAATCAACAAGATAGATAAACCCTTAGCCAGACTGACCAAAGGGCACAGAGAAAGTATCCAAATTAACAAACTTAGAAATGAAAAGGGAGATATAACAACGGAAACTGAGGAAATCCAAAAAATCATCAGATCCTACTACAAGAGCCTGTACTCAACACAACTGGAGAATCTGGAGGAAATGGACAATTTCCTTGACAGATACCAAATACCAAAATTAAATCAGGACCAACTAGACCATCTAAACAGTCCCATAATGCCTAAAGAAATACAAGGAGTCATAGAAAGTCTTCCAACCAAAAAAAGCACAGGGCCAGATGGCTTCAGTGCAGAATTCTACCAGACCTTCAAAGAAGAGTTAACACCAATACACTTCAAACTATTCCACAAAATAGAAACAGAAGGAACACTACCCAATTCCTTCTACGAAGCCACAGTTACACTGATACCAAAACCACAAAAAGATCCAACCAAGAAAGAGAACTTCAGACCAATTTCCCTTATGAACATCGATGCAAAAATACTCAATAAAATTCTTGCCAACCGAATCCAAGAACACATCAAAACGATCATCCACCATGACCAAGTAGGCTTTATCCCGGGAATGCAGGGTTGGTTCAATATACGGAAATCCATCAATACAATCCACTACACAAACAAACTCAAAGAACAAAACCACATGGTCATTTCATTGGATGCTGAAAAAGCATTTGACAAAATTCAGCATCCCTTCATGCTTAAAGTCTTGGAGAGAACAGGAATTCAAGGCCCATACCTAAACATAGTAAAAGCAATATACAGCAAACCGGTAGCCAGCATCAAACTAAATGGAGAGAAACTTGAAGCAATCCCACTGAAATCAGGGACCAGACAAGGCTGCCCCCTTTCTCCTTATCTTTTCAATATTGTACTTGAGGTACTAGCACGGGCAATTCGACAACATAAGGAGATCAAAGGGATACAAATTGGAAAGGAAGAAGTCAAACTATCATTATTTGCAGACGACATGATCGTCTACCTAAGTGACCAAAAGAACTCCACTAGAGAGCTCCTACAGCTGATAAACAACTTCAGCAAAGTGGCAGGTTATAAAATCAACTCAAGCAAATCAGTGGCCTTCCTATACTCAAAGGATAAGCAGGCTGAGAAAGAAATTAGGGAAATGACCCCCTTCACAATAGCCTCAAACAGTATAAAGTATCTTGGGGTGACGCTTACCAAACATGTGAAAGATCTGTATGACGAGAACTTCAAGACTCTGAAGAAGGAAATGGAAGAAGACCTCAAAAAATGGGAAAACCTCCCATGCTCATGGGTCGGTAGAATCAATATAGTTAAAATGGCCATTTTGCCTAAAGCACTATACAGATTCAATGCAATACCCATCAAAATCCCAACTCAATTCTTCACAGAGTTAGAAAGAGCAATTATCAAATTCATCTGGAACAACAAAACACCCAGGATAGCTAAAACTATTCTCTGCAACAAAAGAAAATCTGGGGGAATCAGTATCCCTGACCTCAAGCAATACTACAGAGCAATAGTGTTTAAAACTGCATGGTATTGGTACAGTGACAGGCAGGAGGATCAATGGAACAGGATTGAAGATCCAGAAATGAACCCACACACCTATGGCCACTTGATCCTCGACAAAGAGGCTGAAAACATCCAATGGAAAAAAGATAGCCTTTTCAACAAATGGTGCTGGTTCAACTGGAGGTCAGCATGCAGAAAAATGCGAATTGATCCATCCTTGTCTCCTTGTACTAAGCTCAAATCCAAATCTATCAAGGACCTCCACATAAAGCCAGACACTCTGAAGCTAATAGAAAAGAAACTGGGGAAGACCCTTGAAGACATCGGTACAGGGAGAAAATTTCTGAACAGAACACCAATAGCATATGCTCTAAGAGCAAGAATTGACAAATGGGACCTCATAAAATTACAAAGTTTCTGTAAGGCAAAGGACACCATCAAGAGGACAAATCGGCAACCAACAAATTGGGAAAAGATCTTCACCAATCCTACATCAGATAGAGGGCTAATATCCAATATATATAAAGAACTCAAGAAGTTAGACTCCAGAAAACCAAACAACCCTATTAAAAAAATGGGGTACAGAGTTAAACAAAGAATTCTCACCTGAAGAACTTCGGATGGCGGAGAAGCATCTTAAAAAATGCTCAACTTCATTAGTCATTAGGGAAATGCAAATCAAAACAACCCTAAGATTTCATCTTACACCAGTCAGAATGGCTAAGATTAAAAATTCAGGAGACAGCAGGTGTTGGAGAGGGTGTGGAGAAAGAGGAACACTCCTCCACTGCTGGTGGGGTTGCAAATTGGTACAACCACTCTGGAAATCAGTCTGGCGGTTCTTCCGAAAACTGGGCACCTCACTTCCAGAAGATCCTGCTATACCACTCCTGGGCATATACCCAGAAGACTCTCCACCATGTAATAAGGATACATGTTCTACTATGTTCATAGCAGCCCTATTTATAATTGCCAGATGCTGGAAAGAACCCAGGTATCCCTCAACAGAAGAGTGGATGCAAAAAATGTGGTATATCTACACAATGGAGTCCTATTCAGCCATTAGAAACAATGAATTCATGAAATTCTTAGGCAAATGGATGGAGCTAGAGAATATCATACTAAGTGAGGTAACCCAGACTCAAAAGGTGAATCATGGTATGCACTCACTAATAAGTGGATATTAACCTAGAAAACTGGAATACCCAAAACATAATCCACACATCAAATGAGGTACAAGAAGAAAGGAGGAGTGGCCCCTGGTTCTGGAAAGACTCAGTGAAACAGTATTCAGCAAAACCAGAATGGGGAAGTGGGAAGGGGTGGATGGGAGGACAGGGGAAGAGAAGGGGTCTTACGGGACTTTCGGGGAGTGGGGGGGCTAGAAAAGGGGAAATCATTTGAAATGCAAATAAATTATATCGAATAAAAAAAATTGAAAAAAAATAAAATAAATAAAAAAATTAAAATAACATCAAAAATGACAGGAAGTAATAATCACTATTCCTTAATATGTCTTAACATCAATGGACTCAATTCCCCAATAAAAAGACATAGATTAACAGACTGGATAAGGAAACAGGACCCTACATTTTGCTGCATAGAGGAAACACACCTAAATGTCAAAGACAAAAACTACCTTAGAGTAAAAGGCTGGAAGACAATTTTACAAGCCAATGGTGTCCAGAAGTAGCCATTCTAATACCAGATAAAATTGACTTTCCACCTAAAGACATCAAAAGAGACACTGAGGGACACTTCTTGCTGGTCAAAGGAAAAGTCCACCAAGAAGAACTTTCAATTCTGAACATCTATGTGCCAAATGCAAGGGCACCCTCATTCGTAAAAGAAACTTTCCTAAAGCTCAAAGCACACATTTCACCTAACACAATAATTGTGGGTGACTTCAACAATCCACTCTCCTCAATGGACTGATCAGGAAAACAGAAACTAAGCAGGGACACAGTAAAACTAATTGAAGCTTTGGACCAATTGGATTTGACTGATATTTATAGAACTTTTCACCCTAACGCAAAAGAATATACCTTATTCTCAGCACCTCATGGTACCTTCTCCAAAATCGACCATATAATTGGTCACAAGACAGACCTCAACAAATACAAGAAGATCAAACTAATCCTATGCCTCCTATCAGATCACTATGGTGTAAGAGTGGTTTTCTTTTTTTTTTATTCGATATATTTTTATTTACATTTCAAATGATTTCCCCTTTTCTAGCCCCCCACTCCCGAAAGTCCCACAAGTCCCCTTCTCTTCCCCTGTCCTACCACCCACCCCTTCCCACTTCCCCGTTCTGGTTTTGCCCTATACTGCTTCACTGAGTCTTTCCAGAACAAGGGGCCACTCCTCCTTTCTTCTTGTACCTCATTTGATGTATGCATTACGTTTGGGGTATTCCAGTTTTCTAGGTTAATATCCACTTATTAGTGAGTGCATACCATGATTCACCTTTTGAGTCTGGGTTACCTCACTTAATATGATGTTTTCTAGCTTCAATAGCAACAAAAACAACAGAAAGCCCACATACACATGGAGGCTGAACAATACTCTACTCAATGACACCTTGGCCAAAGAAAAAATAAAGAAAGAAATCAGAGACTTTTTAGAATTTAATGAAAATGAAGGCACAACATACCCAAATCTTTGGGACACAATGAAAGCAATGCTAAAAGGAAAACTCATAGCCCTGAGTGCCTCCAAAAAGAAAATGGAGAAAGCATACACTAGCAGCTTAACGACACACCTGAAAGCCCTGGAACAAAAAGAAGCCAATTCCCCCAGGAGGAGTAGAAGACAGGAAATCATCAAACTCAGGGCTGAAATTAATCAAGTGGAAACAAAGAGAACCATACAAAGAATTAAGGAATCCAGGAGGTGGTTCTTTGAGAAAATCAACAAGATAGATAAACCCTTAGCCAGACTGACCAAAGGGCACAGAGAAAGTATCAAATTAACAAAATTAGAAATGAAAAGGGGGATATAACAACAGAAACTGAGGAAATCCAAAAAGTTATCAGATCCTACTACAAAAGCCTATACTCAACACAACTGGAGAATATGGAGGAAATGGACAATTTCCTTGACAGATACCAAATACCAAAATTAAATCAGGACCAAATAGATCATCTAAACAGTCCCATAACCCCTAAAGAAATAGAAGGGGTCATAGAAAGTCTTCCAAAAACAACAACAACAAAAAAAAAAACCAAAAAAAAACATTAACAAAAACAAAAAAACACAGGACCATATGGCTTCAGTGCAGAATTCTATCAGACCTTCAAAGAAGACAAAACACCAATACTCTTCAAACCTTCCACAAAATAGAAGCAGAAGGAGCACTACCCAATTTCTTCTACGAAGCCACAATTACTCTGATACCAAACAACACAAAGATCCAACAAAGAAAGAGAACTTCAGACCAATTTCCCTTATGAACATCGATGGAAAAATACTAAATAAAATTCTTGCCCTCCGAATCCAAGAACACATCAAAACAATCATCCACCATGATCAAGTAGGCTTTATCCCAGGGATGCAGTGTTGGTTCAATATACGGAAATCCATCAATGAAATCCACTACATAAACAAACACAAAGAACAAAACCACATGGTCATTTCATTGGATGCTGAAAAAGCATTTGACAAAATTCAGCATCCATTCATGCTTAAAATCTTGGAAAGAACAGGAATTCAAGGCCCATACCTAAACATAGTAAAAGCAATATGCAGCAAATCGGTTGCCAGCATCAAACTAAATGGAGAGAAACTTGAAGCAATCCCACTAAAATCAGGGACTAGACAGGGCTGGCCACTTTCTCCTTATCTTTTCAAAATAAATAAATAAATAAATAAATAAATAAATAAATAAATAAATAAATAAATAAATAAATAAAATGGAAAGTTTAAAAAAAAAAGAACTTCTGGGGGAATCAGTATCCCAGACCTCCAACTTTTCTACAGCAATAGTGTTAAAATAAGAACTCCCTGTTATTGGTACAGTGACAGGCAGGTGGACCAATGGAATAGAATTGAAGACCAAGAAATGAATCCACACACCTATGGTCACTTGATCTTCGACAAAGGAGCCAAAAACATCCAGTGGATAAAAGATAGCCTTTTCAACAAATGGTGCTGATTCAACTGTAGGTCAGCATGCAGAATGCAAATTGATCCTTTGTTTTCTCCTTGTACTAAGCTCAACTCCAAGTGGATCAAGAACCTCCACATAAAACCAGACACACTGCAAGTAATAGAAAAGAAACTGGGGAAAAACCTTGAGGACATGGGCACAGGAGAAAAGTTCCTGAACTGAACACCAATAGGTTATACTTTAAGATCAAGAAGTGACAAATAGACCTCATAAAATTACAAAGTTTCTGTAGGGCAAAGGGCACTGTCAAAAGGATAAAACGGCAACCAACAAATTGGGAAAAGATGTTCACCAACCCTACATTGGATAGAGGGCTAATATCCAATATATATATATAAAGAACTCAAGAAGTTAGACCATAGGGAACCTAATAACCCTATTAAAAAAATGGAGTACAGATCTAAACAAAGAGTTTTCACCTGAAGAAATTTGGAAGGCCAAGAAGCACCTTAAGAAATGCTCAATATCATTAGTCATTAGGGAAATGCAAATCAAAATAATTCTAAGATTTCACCAGTCAGAATGGCTAAGTTTAAAAACTCAGGAGACAGCAGGTGTTGGCAAGAAGGTGAAGAAAGAGGAACACTCCTCCAGTGCTGGTGGGATTGCAAGATGGTACAACCACTATGAAAATCAGTGTGGCATTTCCTCAGAAAACTGGATATGACACTTCCGGAGGACCCTGCTATACCTCTCCTGGGCATATACCCAAAGGATTCCCTGGCATGCAATAAGGACACATGCTCCACAATGTTCATAGCAGCCTTATTTATAATAGCCAGAAGCTGGAAAGAACCCAGATGTCACTCAATTGAGGAATAGAAACAGAAATTGTGGTATATTTGCACAATGGTATACTACTCAGCAATTAAAAACAATGAATTCATTAAATTTTTAGGCAAATGTTTGGAACTGGAAAATATCATCATAAGTGAAGTAACCCAATCACAAAAAATAGACATGGAATGAAATCACTGATAAGTGGATATTAATTAGCCCCAAAGCTCTTTATACCCAAGACAAAATTAGCATATTAAATGACTCCCATGAAGAAGTAAGGAGAGGGCCCTGATCCTGGAAAGGCTTGATCCAGGATTGTAGGGGAGTTTCAGGACAGAGAAAAAGGAGGGTGCTGATTGGAGAATGGCTGGAAAGAAGAAGGCTTATGGGACATATGGGGAGGGGGGAACTGAGAAAGGGGAAAGCATTTGGAATGTAAACAAAGAATTTAGAAAAAAAATTGCATGGTATTGATATGGGAGCAAACAAGTTGATTAAGGGAATTAAATCAAGACCTAAAAATAAATCCACATACCAATGGACACTTCATTTTGTTTTACAAAGAAAGCAAAAATCATAAAATGCAAAAAAGAAATAATATTCAACTAATGTTGCTAGTCTAACCAGATATCAGCATTTAGAAGAATGCAAATAGATCCATATCTATCACCCTGCAAAAAACTCAAGTCCAAGTAGATTGAGGAGCTCAACATAAAATCAGATACAGAAAATCTCATAGAAAAGAAAATGACTCAGGCTCTAAGATCAGTAATTGATAAATGTAACCTCATAAAATTGAAAAGTTTTTATAAGGCAAATGACATTGTCAATAGGACAAAACAACAGCCTATAGTTTTGGAAACAATCTTCACAGCTCCTACATTTGACATAGAATAATTTACAAAATATATAAAGAACAGAAAAATTAAACAACATCACAAATAACCCAATTTAAAAAATGGGATACAGAGCTAAACAGAAAATTCTCAACAGTGGAATGTCAATTGACAGAGTAGCACTTAAATAAATGTTCGATGTCCTTAGTCATCAAGGAAATTCAACCCAAAACCTCCCTGTGTTTCTACCTTACAAGTGTCAGAATGGCTAAGACCAAAAACTCAGGTGACAGCACATGATGACAAGGATGTGGAGCAAGGGAAACACTATTCCATTGCTGATGGGAGTGAAAACTCGTACAAAACTTTGGAAATCACTTTTGGTGGTTTCTCATAAAACTGTGAATTTTTCTACCTCAAGTCCCAGCTATTCCATTCCTAGGCACCTACTCAAATGCTTCCCCATTATACCAAAGATCTGGAAAGGGAAACACATTTAAAATGTAAGTAAAGAAAATATCAAATAAACATAATGACAATAATGATAATGATGATGATTATGATGATGATGATGATGTTGATGATGATGATGAGGATGATGATGATAATAATAATAATAATAATAATAATAATAATAATAATAAGATGCATTGACCCACAGACAAATATTGGATGGAGACTAGGGATTCTTATAGAAGGGTTGGGGGAAGAACTGAGGGCCCTGGAAAAAAATAGGAAATTCAGAGGAAGAGAAACAGAGTCATCCAACCTGGATACTTGGAGGCTTTCAGAGACTGAACCACAAATCAAAGAACATACATACATGAGTTAGACCTAGGCCCCTTGCACTCATGAAGATGTGCAACTCCATCTTCATGTGAATAACCCAACAACTGGAGCATGGCTTTTCCTGAGACTATTTCCAGAAGCTGGAAAGAACCCAGATGCCCCTCAAAGGAGGAATGGATACAGAAAATGTGGTATATTTACACAATGGAATACTACTCAGCAATTAGAAACAATGAATTCACAAAATTTTTAGGTAAATGGTTTGATCTGGAAAATATCATCCTAAGTGAGGGAACCCAATCACAAAAGATTACACTTGGAATGCAATCTCTGATAAGTGGATATTAATTAGCCCAGAAGCTCTGAATACCCAAGGCACAAATCGCATAACAAATGACTCCCATCAAGATGTATGGAGAGGGTCCTGATCCTGGAAAGGATTGATCTAGTGTTGGAGGGGAATATAAGGACAGAGAAAAAGGAGGGAGGTGATTGGAGAATGGGTGGAGAGAAGAAGGTTTATGGGACATATGGGGAGGGGGATCTGGGAAAGGGGAAATCATTTGGAATGTAAACAAAGAATATAGAAAATAAAAATATTAAAAAAAACTTAAACACATAGAAAGTAAATAGTTTGAAGTACAGAGACTTGTGCCAGAGTGGGGATTTACTGAGGGATTCCCTGACTGATCAAAGAGTGGGAATTACCTGATTGATCAAAAATGAATAAACAATTAATATAAGTTTAATAATAACTCACAGGGTAATTTATAGTCCATTATATAAGCATGTTAGCTATAATAATTTCTATGAATATAATCACAGCTCTGTCATACAAGTATTTACTCATCTTTTCATAAGTATTGTCACCACAAATGTTATTTCTGTCATTTTAAATAATAAAATGAATTATTATTTCTTAAGAAATATAAGACACTTAAATATACGATTTAAGAAAAATCTACTGATTCCTTTAAAACAAAGTTGGAAATAAATTAGAGTTTATATATTACAGTTGAAGATCTGTTGCATCTCTTCCTACAATTGACTAGGAGAAAGTGTATCTGGGATGATTCCCTCAATTCTGGTCTTCCTTGGACAGTCATTCTGCTTCTGTGGCTTTACTGTGAAGCTAACACCATGGGCAATGGCTTTCTTTCCACTTACTCTTATCCTCATTTCTGATTCAGTAACCCAGAGATTATATTTTGGGTCAGTTTGAGGATGCACATCCCATCCCATTTTCATGGTCAGCACTGTCCTAGGTGAATGCCTAACTTTATGTACAGTGTAAACAAATCTATTTCTTGGCATAGCTCACAGAAGTCAGAATTGGTGATCTCATCATCTGTGTGGGTGTGTGTGTGTGTGTGTGTGTGTGTGACAGAGAGAAGGTGTGTGTTTGTATTTAAAAGCAGAGGAATTATTTAAGCAATATTGGTAGATTTCAATTAAACAACTAAAGAATTGGAAGGCATTTATTTAATTATAAGATTATGAAAATAGAGACAAGTATATAACTTTCCAATTGACAAAATCCCAAAGGGCCCCTCAGAGGAAGAAGAAAAATAAAGAGAACAAACTATTTGAAGCAACAAAAACAAAAACAAAACAGTAAAAATATATTCATGAATATTTATTCATTAATCTAAGTGTTAAAGAAATTTAGCCACCTTCAAAAAAATTTAGGAATGGTTTTCATACAGATTCACATAGCCAAGCATTGAAAAGCATTTATATAAACAGCTGATTTACCATAAAGAACAATAAAGGGATTTGGCTAGCAAAATAATTTCTTATGTAATGTCAATGAGTATCAAGACTGAAGACCTGAGTTTCAAATGACAAATGTTAGAAGGAGATGACTGACTCCTGCAAATTGTCTTTGCACTCCACATATGAATTATGATGTACATGTATACAGACTACACCCACAAAAATAATATTACAATAAAATAATGATAGATGCCAGAACTCAGTGAATTAGAATCTCAAAATAATTGTAATAAGATAATACATATAAAACAAAATTAAAATCTGTGAACCATAGTCTCATTTTTAGGGAAATTATCACTTAAAAATAAAGGAAGTTTGCTTCATATAATCAGGCCACTTAAGCTGTTCTCCTCAAAAAGGAGACTGTTTTCTCCAATACCATGTCAATGCAGTCATCTGAGTTAGTGAGAGACTGCCCGTACTGGACAAGGTCATCTCTATGGTTGGATAAAAGTTACACAACTCTGACATTGCCATACACTGTAACTATTGTGTGTACACTTTGCATCCTGCATCACCTCTCTCAACCTTTATACATGTAGATCCTGCAACATGTATTGACTCACACAAGTTGTCGTTGGGGTATAGATTGTTTAGAAACAACAGTGGGCTCTCTTTTTGTTTCTACCTGTTAACATCTTTAAAATAAACACATTTGTCAAAGGTCAGATTGGTGTGACTTTCAGGAAATAATTTCAGCAAAGAAAGTGATAATTACATACACTCGCAATTGTCATGCAAAAATTATATAGTGAGACACATCTGGAATCCCAGCACTGGAAAAGCTGAATAAGAGAATACAAAATTCGAGAATTGTCTTGTACTGCAGATAATGATGTAGAAACTAAAAAATTTTTGAAAGAACATTTACCATCTGGATAATGATGATTATTATTTTGGGTGTGAATATTTTTCTGGTCTGAGTGTTCAGATTATTTCCTGTTACTTTTTTTCTGGCTAGTTTTAAAAATATCTACCACATTATTTCTTGCACTTATTATTAACTTAATTATACAAGATAATCTAATAAAAATGTGATGAATAACTAAATTTGAAAATGAATTTCACTCTATCATGAACAGAATAATCAAATAATTAATTGCTAACAGAAGTTTATGTTAATTTTGTGTAAGTTAAAGGAAATGCAAATAAAAGCTATTCAAATCCAAGTGAAATACACTTTAAACAAATAATGAAACAGAAGATATCACATAACCTTTATTATTTTATTATTATGTGCCATACCATTATAGTGATGGGAGCTAATTTAGAATGTCAGTAATACCCAAATTAAAATACATATTCAATTTGCTTTTCATACACTTTCTACTGCAATTCAAAAACCTGTCATCAAGTGCTATAGAAATGTACTGCATTTGATAAACAATATGATAAAAAAATAAATATACTCCTTTCCCTACTTTGAAAAGTTAAAACAAATGTGGTATTTGTGATGGTTTGTATATGATTGGCTTAGGAAGTAACCCTATTAGGAGGTGTGGCCTTGTTGGAATAGGTGTGTCTCTGTGGGTGTGGGCTTAAGACCCTCACCCTAGTTGCCTGGAAGTCAGTCTTCTACTAGCAGCCTTCAGATGAAGATGTAGAACTCTCAGCTCCTCCTGCACCACATCTGCCTGGACGCTGCCAAGTTTCTGCATTGATGACAATGGACTGAACTTCTGAGCCTATAAGCCAGCCCCAATTAAATGTTGTCTTTTGTAAAACTTGCATTGGTCATGGTGTCTGTTCTCAGCAGTGAAACCCTAACTAAGACAGTATTACTGAGGGACTGTTTTGGGGGCTTAGGAGAAGTCATTTAAAACAATAGAAATGTCTAAAACCTTTAAAGTTTTTCTAACTGCATTTGTAATGACTATTAATAAAATTTCCCAAAGTACTTACAGTTAAAAGAACAACATTTTGAACAAATAACCTTAAGATAATTTTACATCTGTTGCAAGAGGAAATGTAGCCTTACTCACTATATAAACAAAAGTAAAGTCAGAAAATATATTCATTTTTTATAATTTCTTTTCTTTTTATGTACTTATTTAATAGCCTGCTTGCTGCCCTCCTCCCAGTCACCCCCTCTCAATCCTTCCACCATGCCCCTTCTCCCCTGAGCAAGTGGGTGTCCCCCTTGGTATCCCCCACTCTGGAACTTCAAGTCTTTGTGAGGTTGGGAAGTTCCTAACCAACAGGGGCTAAATAAGGCAGCCCAGGTAGAACATATTCCACATCCTGGTAACAGTTTTTGGGATAGCCCCTGCTCCAGTTGTTCAGAAAACACATGACGACCAAGTGACACATCTGTTACATGCAGTAAAGCCTAGGTCCAGCCCGTGCATGTTCTTTGCTTCGTGGTTCAGTCTCTGAGAGGCCCAAAGGTCTAGGTTAGTTGATTCTGTTGGTCTTCCTTTGGAGATTCTATCCCATTATGGGCTGTAATTCTTCCTATTCTTCCATAAAAGTCCTGGCTCCATCCACTATTTGGCTGTGAGTATGCCCCTGTCTGAGTCAGTTGGTGGGTAGGGCCCCTCCAGGGACAGTCATGCTACACTCCTGTTTGCAAGCATAACAAAATATCATTAATATTGTAAAGGATGGATTGGTGTTTGAACACAGGGTGGATCTCAAGATAGGCTGATAATTGCTTGGCCATTTCCTCAGTCTCTTCTCCATCCACAGTCCCTGCATTTCTTGTAGACAGAATACATTTTGTGTTGAATGTTTTTTTTGGGGGGGGGCTTGGTGTCACTCTGGCTCCACTGGGTTCCTATCTGGCCTCAGGAATCAGATTCCCCAGGCTCAATATCTCCAATACTGTGACTAAGGACACGGCTAAGGACACCCTATTGATTGTTGGGTACTTCGACTATCTCAGGTCTCTGTCTCTTCCTGGAGATACCACGTAGGCACCTCCTCCAGTTGCAGAATTCTATTCACTCTCTTGGGTGTTCAGCCATTCCCCTTACTACTCCCAATATCCAACCAGAACACCCCCCTCCTCTCCTGTTCCCTTCTGCCACCCAGTTTCATCCCTCTATCTGCCTTCCACTGCCATTCCATTCCCACTTCCAAGTCAGGCTCAAGCATCCTTGCTTGTGCTCTGCTTCCTTTCCAGCATCTTGGGTCTGGAGTGTAGCATGGGTATCCTGTATTTTATGGCTAATAACCACTTACAAGTGGTATATGTCCTTTGGGACTGGATTACCTAACTCAAGATGATATTCTCAAGATCCATCCATAGAAAACATCAAACCCTTATTAAGAGATGTTGTTTACCTAGAGAGATATTTATTCTTCCTGATTTTTTCATAGAAATCTATTTCTTAAAACTCTATGAAAATAAGTGATAGCAAAACTTGTCAAACCAGAAACCATCAAAATTAAAATTTTATTTTTCAAAATGACAATACTGAGAAAATAAAAATAATGAAGATTCGCATTAATTACTTCATTTTTTCCAAAGGAAAATGTGTGCTGTGATATAGAACAAAATAGTATAGCTTAAAATAACAAATTGCCAAATTAAAAACTGGTGATTTTGAGTAACTGTCTTACTAAACATAAATTATGCATGACCAAAAATAACAGGCTAATATTCAAAATTCAGTATTTTTAACAAATATAATTGTCAATGATGCTTTATTATTCTTAAACCTCAACATATGGCTTTAATTCGACATTACTATTTGAAAATAGCAAAGAATGGAAAATACAAAGAAAACCTTCAGCATTCATTCATTTTTCAATAATATCCAAAATGTTTGAAAACACTGTTACATAGACAGATATCCATACTAATTGAAACCACCAAATCACAACTATTAACTCATATATTTTTCTTTCATGTATTAAATTTTCTACCATTATTATTATTATTTTCTACACTGATGAACTAAGCTGTTAACTTTGCTTAGCACTTTGAATTTATGAATTATTTTAAAGCTATTTCTCCCCTTCCTTCTCTCCCTCTATTATCTCTCCTCTCCCATATCTATGCATTATGTTATATTTTTGAAGCAAAGTATTTATTTTCAAATTTCAAAGTAATTTGAGAAAATGAAATACTGAAAACTATGTTTAACAGCTATTCATTTATTCAGAAGGAGAGTATGCTTATGTTTCATGGTACATATGGAGATCACAGGACAGTTCATGGCTGTCAGCTCCCTTCTTAATATAGGTGCTAGGAATTGAACTCAATTCCTTAGATTTAGGACCAGTTGCCTGTACTCAGTGAGTCAACTCTCTAGACCTTCTAAAATAAATTTTAAAGTAATTTATTTCAAATTCTATAGTCTCTGACTTTGTAGTGTCACCTTCATTGTACTCTGTTTCAGGGTTTCGTAAACTGGATTTTCCTAACTCACATTTGAAAGCTAATACACCATCATCTGAAAAATATATTTCTTTTTTCATCTCACCACCTTATCCATTTGAATGCTCAAATCTAGTTGGGCCATTTTCATCTTTTGAAGGGAAGTTTGTCTTTCCTTTATGCATTATTTCAATGAAAATTACTTACAGTCATTAAATGAGTCGTTGTAGATCATATGTAGTCTGACATATTTTAGAGAAGTACCAACAAAATAAAAAGTAAAATAATGAATAAGAATGCCTTTGAAACATAGCTAACAATGTCCTGACTGATAATGATGTTGAAATGCTGTGGTGATATATGAATAAATCAAGCTTCAGGCACATTATTTTGTAACAAATTTTGAAATACTTTAATGTGATTTTTACATTTTCCTCCAGGCTTTTTCTGTTGGCTTATCTGCTTGCTTTCTAAAGTGCCTTTGAGATTAGAACTGTTGCCACTGTGTTTTGTCAGAAGAATTTCTATCACACATATCTCTGCTTTTTTGAGGGTACCTATCTTATAGTACTAGATGAAATAAATCTAAATAAGAGATTAAAAAATAATAAATGAATGTTTTTGTGTTTTGTATCTTTCTATATGTTTTAAATGGAAATATATTTAACTTACAAATGTAATTACCACTTAGAAACTGAATCTAGAGTGTCTTCTCATGTGGTTCTAGATAAAACAGTTTTCATCTAACAAATTTTAATATTTAAAACATCAGTTAAGGATCGCAGTAACATTACATGTTGCAAAATATATTGAATATCTCACATCTAGGATTTTTATCAAGATGACAAGGTTAATTAATTAAACTATAAAAATGGTTGCCTAAAAAGCTTCACTGGAGACACTATGAAATCAAAGGATGATGAGATGATGCTTGAGGCACAAACATTAAATTATCTGAGCATACTTTTACATCATTATTTTTTAAGTTAAAAGAAATCCTATTAAATCTGAATCATAACTAAACTTTATTTTTGTTATCAGAGACCTCAGGGATAAATAAAATATGGTTTTTGATGTTTTCTTTTATAATTCTTTTAAACAATATTTTAAAACCATAGAAATTCATATCCAACTATTTTTGAGGGACTACAAAGATGGCTCAGTCTCAAAGCAACTGACATCCAATCTTGAGAACCTCAGTTTGGAAACAACTATTCAAATAAAAGCAAGCCCATTGGAAGTACCTACCATCCCAACACTGGTACACACAAGATGACTGCTGAGAATTATGTATTGGTCAGCCAATCTTGCATCTTGCTGAGTCGCCAAGCTTAATGTTTGCTGTGAGATTCTGTCTCAAAATGCAAAGTGAATGTCTTCATATGCATAGATATACCTATTCCATTCCAAAAATATTTTAAGAGAAATTTAATTAGGTTTTACATTTTCAAACTATATGCCAAATTTAGTGCTGCTCCAGACTTTAAATAAAAAAATATTTTATCTTTTCCGTTTTTTTTTTCTCTTAAATCTTCCTATCATTTGGAGACTATAGCACATTTCTTATCAATTACAGATTTCGATGCTTTGTTCCCATTATTTTCTCTAGGTTGCTAATTCCTATTTAGCTTGATTTATATTTAGTTACATTGATGTATTAAGACCTTTGTTTTTGTCTAATTTCAATCTATTAACAACAAACATCTAGGGAAACGTAATGAGAAGGATATTGTTTCCACTTCTTTTGAAATCCCATGTTGTGTAGCTATATCCTCCTCTAAACTGAAACATTCCATCCTCGAAAAGTGTTCTCCAAGACTCCTGAAGTTCTAAGAAGATTCTTGTTAAGAATCATGGAGTATACAACTCATAGTTCTCAGAAAATTCTTTCAATGGACCAGATTTACAAGGTCCATTCCTCTCTAAAGTTATGAAAGTAGTAAGGAGAGAAGGTTCTCCAAGCTGTCTTGCTGTCTGATATCATGCAGTGTAGGATGCTCTTATGAAGAATCAACTAAAGTGTGGACTTTAGGGACATAGCTGACATGAGTCATGCTCCTACTTACAGTACCTACTTACAGTAGCTAAGTAAGACTTCATCTGGACTTTTTCAAGTGAGCACCATAAACTATGGTTCCTCAAGTTGGCCTTAGTTGATAGTGTCACTTAAGTATGATTTCGAGTTGGCGTCTAAGGTGAGTAGACAGTTGTTTATATTTGTCCAGGAAATGCATCTCGAAATGCAGTGCTCCGTTATAGAATGACAGTTGGGGCATGCACTCAGCATGATGACTATGACAGAGACTTGAGAGAGATTCCTGGGTAACATCTTAAAGTTAATGGCAGCAATAAACCCAGAGCATCTTACCTCTATTAAATATTCTGCTCTTTTCATTCATTTTCTTCTTTCATTACTTTTTCTTTCATTTACTGTAACTTTCTTATCTAGACAAATTGTGTGTATGTGTGAACATGTGTGTGTGTGTGTTATATATCCATGTGTGCATGAGAGAGGGAGAGTATGTGAGTGTATGTGAGTCTATTTTATTGTGCTGTTATCTATTTTGCTAAAATACCTATTTTATTGTGCTATTATCAATAAGAGATGTAAAGTAAATGATTCAATTAGTTATTCTTCATCACACCTATTACTGTTTTATTCTAATCTTCTTCCTAAGGTGTTATGGTTTAAACTTTATATAAATAAATAACAAAAACTTTTAAATTAAGTTTATTTATGTATTTATTTATTATCTATTACTTTCATTTTTCTGTGTGTTTGTGAGTGAGTGTAAAATTTGCTGCTGTTGAAATCTGCAGCATTCAGCCATTTCCTCTGTCTCACAGGTCCTTGATCACACTCAAGCAACCAGGATTTTCAGCAACTGCATTTGTACACTAATCTACCTCAATGCTGCTAGGTTTTTCTCTCACTGGTATTCATCTGGATGAATATGAATTTAGGGGACAGCAATGGAATTTGACATTGCATGAAATATCTATAAAGGTTGCTGAAATACTACATATATTACAAAACTCTCATTACATAATTCCAGGGATAATGGGATCACATATCATAAATCATATGTAGCCTTCACAATGGGATAGGCTTCTTCAGTTTTGATATTCACTGTGATTTAATGCACGAATGTGAAGAATACCAGATAAAAACATATATAAAAAAGTTTTTTCCATGTTACCCCAATAATAATAATATTTATATATCACCAACATGTTGTAAAGGCAGCAAAGAAGACTCAAACTCCAGTGAGTGCAAATGAAACTGATTTGGGTCCCAGAGATGTTGTTAACAACAGTCTGAATCATGTACCATTACCAGATGATTCTGTTTACAAGTAAGAGAGAAAGAGAGTATCTCTGAGGTCATCAAAGGAAAAGTGTGTTCCCATAAAAGCAGAAGTAAAAAAATCTACAGGATTTCGTGAAAGCAGATTCACATTCTCAATCCCAGAACTTGCTGTTATGCCAGTGCTGAGTACAATGACTGATAGGGTGCGCTGTTGTGATTAAACTGTGTAAAATATCTGTGCAATACAGTTACATAATTATATTTAATCCTTAATAAAGGCATGACTTCTTATAAATTTAATGAATGGGAAATGACAGGATATGTTATAGTATGTAACATTGCATATTGAATATTCAAGAGTAGATACAAATGTGATATGGAATAGATTGGCAGAGATATTGTACAAAAGAGTCAGGAGAAAAACAACACACCTGAATGAATAAAGAAAACAATGAAGAAGATTCAGGGAAACAAAACTAGAATTTTGAGACATTTAAATTCACAAAACTTATTTTATAAACTTTTACATATTCCATTGGAAGAGGAAATGGTATCACATATAACTAAAATCTAAAGAAATAATACAATGACTTTAATATGTCAGGAAACTGATAAAGATGGCAATCATATTATTTTCTTGTAGCTGGCATTTTAAATACTCATTCTGTCTTAAATATTAAAGTTGTAGTTTGGACAGGTTTTATAGTTAAATCCTTATGAATCCTTTGACCTAGTAGTCCTGGCTACTAGGTCAAATCACTATTTTTGCTATATAGATGAACATATGGGCTTTTTGAATTCACAGAAAATTTATGTTAATTATAATTTTGCAAATGGCATAAGAGGAATGCAAATGAGGGATGACTGATTTCAAAGTTCATACTCTTAGCTATTATACGGATGTGCTCTTTTTAAGAGTAGTTCTGACAGGAAATTTAGAAAGAAGACTTTGGATAAAAGTTGGCAAGTGGGGTGATGAAAATGTGTGACCTAACCCTCACTGAATAGCAAAAGAGAAGAAAAGCAGGGCATTAGCAATTCCCCTTAAAAGAGGCAGTGTCACCAATATGTCATCTTCACTTGATCCAAATCACACAAAAGGTAAATGATTTTTAGAATGCAAGTATGTGCAGTCTTATGTTACACCCTGGAGGTAAGGGTTTTGAAGATCTTGGGGATCCACAAACTGAGGAGCCTGTAATTACCTTGAGGTAAAGACATGCCCACTTCCAAGAGGCTACAAGTCTGCAAGACATTATGATTTGCAAACTAGATGTACTACCAGGAATGCAAAGAAATGTTTTAAAAGACAATTGCATGCTTGAGTTGTATTTGATTTTTAATTGATGTAAAGTCCAGCATCATGAGATAACTGAAGCAAAAGAACAGCTAGGAAGCTGTAACCAAACTAATCTTTTTTAGGCCCAATCTTCAAGAACTCTGCAAATGCCTCACTCCAGATCTGTGCTCTTTTTCTGCAAAACAAATTGTGAGCAAAGTGACTCAAGCAAGCTGGACAGGCGAGCGGAACATGGCTTTTGCTTTCTTTTTTTCCATCAGGAGCTAGTCTTAGAATTCAGATTGTTTTACATAAATCAGGCTTCCTGGGAACAATATTCTAAAATGCATTCTAAAAATTAGTTTTTAATCTCTTTTTTAGGAAAGGATTTGGAGTCTAAACCTTGAAAGAACTAGGAATGGGATAGGATACAGATGGAAAATGGGAAGTAAGTGTGTTTCCCTTAAAGACCTACACAGGAGAACTGAGTTGGGTATCCCTAAAAGACATCAATTCTTAAGGAAAATGTGTGCATACAAATAGCAGAACAAAAAGTTTAGGATCAAGCTTGTTGAGCAAGCCAGTTTGTTCTACTATCCAATGACAGGTAACAGGGCATCAGCTGTGAGTCCCCAGCACGTAAGAATCGTATACCTGAAGAAATATATTCTGAGCATGATCCATCTACCTTGAATTCAAACTGCAGAAGAAAAAAGTCAACCAACATGGTGTGTGTGTGTGTGTGTGTGCATCTGTGTGCAGGCAGTGTGTACACATGTGTATGGAGAGAGCCATGTGACTATCAAATGTTCTCTTAGAACTATGCCCTCAAATGGGCATGCATAGCACATCCATAATCATAGCTAATTTAAGGACTGAAGTGTGGAATCCAAAGGTCAAGTCCAGTTTCGCAAAAATAGTGAGGCTTAACATTGGAAAAAAAGGAAGGGAGGAAGGGAAAGAAGCAGGTGAGTAGGAAGAAATGGAAGGAAAGAGGGAAGGAAGGAAGGAAGGAAGGAAGGAAGGAGGGAAGGAAGGAAGGAGGGAAGGAAGGAGAGAGGGAGGTTAGAGGAAAGGATATTTTAAATGTGCCATATTAAAGTTGCAAACCTATTTGTGCTATATATTCAACTTGATTTAGGCTGAGGAGTTAACATACTTTACAGCTACTGCAGTGCACAGGGCTACCTGAAAAACTTGTAGATCAAATCAGTGCTTTTGCATCACTGTAACAAACTATCGCCAAATAGCAGAAGAGTGTGAATTATTTGTAATCATAGGTCCCTTGACTAGATCTGCAGTTTTAATTTCCCGAAGGTGAAGTCTTCCAAATTCTGCTAAAGTTCAGGTTGTGCAAAGTATGTGAGCTGCCCTGAGGCAAAGGGTGAAAGAGGTGAACTGAATATTAAAATGTCCACAATATTCAGCCTCACTGCTTATCACTCTGTCCTGCTGGAGAGATGGCAAGCTGTAGTTGCTGAGGCTCAGCAGTTAAACTGAGGGATCAGCCCTGTTTTGCTGTGGAGTAAAATTATATTCGGGATGTGGGTAGATAAGCTAATTAATGAACGTCTGAAAACCTCTGCATGGCTTTTCTGCCCTAAGGCTTTCCAGTTTTGCAGCCTACCATCTCAGTGCGTTCTGAACTCAGTTATATTCCAAATGCAGAAGAATCAAAGCATCTGCGCAGTGATGCACTACAAACCAAAGTTATTTTTTACTTTGGCTTTTTCTGCACCTCGAGGAAGACAAACACACTTAGCTAATATCGCTACCTCAAAATCCCTTACCATTTACATAATATCCAGCATATGCAAACTTTTGATGCCACGTTTACTGTTTGGTCTATTTCTGCATTCTAGAATATTATTCCATTGTGAACTTAGGTAAGATGTGTGAATTCTACGCCTATACACATCACTAATATCCATGTCAGCAATAGTAGGACAGATCATTTAAATGCAAAAGATAGCAAATAAATGAGAAAGGAACAGGGCCATCCACTACATTGGCAGAACAAAACATCACCTGTTCCCAACCAGTATGCAAAGGGCAATAATTTTCTCTAGCTATCAGTTTATGGAAAATTACTAACTTTTTTAAAAATCTGTGACTACTCTAGCTATTTGGATGAATGCTCAGAAGAAGTGATGTGTATTCATTATTCCACAGTGACCTGTGGAGTAATAACATTGTAAATGGCGGTTGTTAGACCCACAAGGGAGCTCTGTGACACTATTCTGCATTTCATTCCCTTGAGTGAAATGTTGTGACAGACAAGGAGGTTCCCGGCTAGTAAATCAACTCCAAAGGTTGTCTCTGCAGTGATACGGAAAGAATAGTATCGCTTCTGATGTGTCGGATGTGTCCTCCTGAACAGTGAGAAAACCTCAAAGCATAAAGCCAACAAATAGCTCAGCAGCAGAGTAACCATTATGTGTGTGTGTGTGTGTGTGTGTGTGCGTGTGTGTGTGTGTGTGTGTGTGTGTGTGTGAGAGAGAGAGAGAGAGAGAGAGAGAGAGAGAGAGAGAGAGAGAGAGAGAGAGGAAAGCTGAGAAAGTCATGTGAGTGATGACTAGCAAGGCCAACTGACAGGTCCAGGAAGGCCCACAGGCTGACATGCAGTTCCAGGTAGGAGATCTCAAACACATGCATTTGGATATTTGGAGAAATTTGTTTAAAACAATGACAATGTTTTATAAATATTTTAACATATTTTAGGTTTGGAAGAATAATTACTGTGCGGACTAAAAAGTTAGTACAGGATTAGCTCTATATTTAGATTTAGAAAAGTAGAGTATTCAAATTACTTGATAAGAGATAAAGTAACTACAAAGCAAAAAAATCCCATTTACAATTTATTGGAATGTTTTAAATAATATCAAGCTATATTTTATTGCCCAACATAAAGATATTGGCTCATTAAAATTAATCAGTAACTTTTATATAATTGTCTATATTTAAGCAAGTTCCATATCCCTTTGATATTGTTTGATATATGTATATGTATATGTATATGTATATGATGTATATGTATATGTATATGTATATGTATATGTATATATATATATATATATATGTATGTATTAGGAATAAGCATCAATAGGAAATATTTCAATAACTTTTATATTGTTTACAACAAATCCCATGAAATATACACTATATATTTAGATTTAAAGATGTTAAGACTTAGAAATTATACAGAATAGAATGTTTGTTTTCTGTTTTAGAGCATCCATTTATCTGACATTGTACATGTAATTTGGCTAATAAATATTCTTAATGTAGACATATTCTTAGAACGTCAATTTCTTAAAACTTTAACAAAAACCATATATAGTTTGCAGATGTTTTCTACTTTAATGAATTTTTCAGTCTACTTAGCTTTACAAGAGTGAAAATGTAAGATGCATATAGGATATAAACTTGGAAGAGAAGATTTGCAATGTACATAAATGCATACATTCAGCTAATTATACCATTCCAGAAGTTATCTATCATTTCAGAATAAAGTTAACATTTGTCTTATGCTGTGGTATTCTATTGACAAAGGCTTCAATCATGCAGAAAGCTGTTTTCACATTTGCATTATTTTTAAAGAGCAGGCACCATTTCCATGATAAATGACTCCCAGACAAGAATCTTAGCTGACTATCCAAGTGCTCGATTCTATTATCACTGATTTGTCCTTCAGTCTTCAACAGAGTGAAAATGAAGGACTCCTAACTAATTGCCAGGAAGCAGAGCTAATTTCCTTACACTGCCAAAAAGGAAAGGAGAAAAGTGGGAGCTATTAAATTTGAGAGCAGTGGTATGTGAAATAAAAGAATTCTTAAGGTTTGTGTTGCCATACAAAATAACTTCCCTGGTGAGACAGGAGAACAAATTCAGGATCAAACATTAGGCAAATGCTTTATCACTAAGATGCAATCCCAGCCCTTCCAAGTTATTTATCTTCAATCCTAAGTGGATTCTATTCGAAAAATATCTACAGATTTTCCTCAGAAAAAGAAACTGATATGTATCCTTCAATGGAGATTTTGAAGGAATTTTAAAGGTTTTTATTTTAACTGGGAAGCTAAAAGTCTTTGCAAATATGTTGTATACATTATACTTATGTTTTCCAGATGTGATTTGTATACCACTCAGAGAGGTGATGTCCCAAAGAACACAGGTTTCATTCTCTTTACAGAATTCAATATAAAACCAGAGATGAAGGCTAATAGCACATCCTTGGTCAGCTAGTTAAAAGAGTTGAAGAGCATGCTAACATATGAAATACTCCACTAGTTTTAGAGATATGGGAACCCATATGCGTTGCAGCCAAGCTTGGGGAAATCACAGAAAATATGGATAAGCAATAGCTATTTGTTGTGCTAGAATATATAGGAAACTCTCCTAGTAACTTGGCTAGTACAGTTATTTTCACCCTTTTTAGATATTGTGATTTAGGTCTTGATAACTTGTAAGATTCCACATGGAAACTAGGTTATAATGAAACTTCAATAGTTTACCTGTAATCTGGCTTCTTTAATTAGTGTTGTTTTGCATGTCTGGTGTACACTTTGTTCACTATACCTTACTCTTCTTACAGATAAACAAGCTAGGGCTAGAGGCATAGTTGTGTGGTAACCTTATGCCTCAATATCCCAAATAAGCAAACAAGGATGAACTAGTTTAGAACTAAGCATAAATTGGCCATACACTGTGCAACAAAGGCTAGCCTTTCATTCCTAAACACCAGCTCTCTAATAAATATTTCATATTAATTTAAATTTTTGTGTGTGTGTAGTCTTCTCTGATGCATACCCAACAAGGACTTACAATTTTTCAATTAATTATGAACAAGCAGGAAAAAGTATAAGCCATGTTTGAGTCCTATGATTGGAAAGATTATAATATTAAGTATCACATGTAGGTTGAATTAATATTTTTATCCACTATTAATATCAATAGATCCTTTGATTCTGATTGAATCAATGTGCAATGTTGAATTGCTATGTTATACCCATACATGCATAGAATCAAGATAAAAATTTAACAAAACCATTTTTGCATTCACCTTGGAAGTAGAATATGTGTTGCAGAAATTTTTAATTCCTATCTGGTGGTTCTATCTGGTTTGGCCATTTTGGTTCCTGGGTAAAAGACACATACAAACCTTATATTAATAAGAAACTTTAATCAGCTAAGACTAGTATGCCTATTTCCCAGCTAATAATTCCATTATATAAGTTGTCATGTTTCGTCTGGACTGTTTTTAACTGCAACTAACCAACCCACGTGGCTATTATTTTATGATTCTTATCCCATGGTTGCTTTCTGTTCCATCAATCTTCTTCCCCTCCTTGTTCCCTCTGACCAAAGCCCAGGAAACTGAAACCCAAACTGTGTCTCTTCTGCCCAGCTATTGAGTGTTGGCATCTTTATTAAGCAATCAGAAATAACTTGGGGACAAGGTCCCATATTATCACTAGTGTCTACATGCAATTTCTCTGCGGAATCCAGGTCTAGGGGCCTGCATTTGGCATTACAACACATAACCACAGACCAAACCTCAACTAATACAGCTTAACTATAATGATAGCTATTGAAGATAATCTAGGTTGCTTCTTAGTCAAATATAAAGAAAATCTTTCAAAGAGAGTAGTACATTTGAAGTTTATCTGTGACTATATAAATGACAATTCTTTACCCTAACTGATCAGTCAATTTTTCTGTATATTAATAAGGGATTCCTTTACTTTCTTTGAAATCAGAGAGCTCCCATTGTTTGTGCTGACAAGTTTTTTCACTTGAAATTCATATTTATGCTTAAATGCCTAAATTAATCTCACTTTCTTAAAAAATAAAAATAAAAACCAAAGCTCTCATTTTTGGTGATGTATATTTTCCAGAGATTTTCTTCAGATTTATATGTTGTAAATGACAGGAATGCCTACTCTGTGCTGACCACATGAATGGAAATAACCTATGATTAATTGTTTCTTGATTGTTAGAATTCAGAATATTTAATCTTAAATTATGACAAGTTATCTCTCAAAAATAAAAATAGCCAAATAAATTTCCACTTGCCTCTTACATCTGCTCCCGTGTATGACTCAGAATTGACCTTACTCCCAAATAAGTAATGAGACTTTACTTTTCTTGTAACTAAAGAATATATGGTTAACCCGAATAAGCAGGGATGGAAAGACAAAAATGATCCAAGCAAGGATGTCTGGACAATTTCCCTTGAAATTCAGCAACCTTATTCCATGTAATTATGATCCCATGTGTCCAAAAATTCTTTTCTTCTGACACAGCAGTCATCCTTTTTATTAATTATTTAAGGATGAAGCTCTTTCTGCATCTTTAGCTAACTATTCAAAACTTCTTATGTCAATCTTTCCCTTTCTAATACACAAACACACAAGCACAAAAGCACACATTATATTTAGTTGAGAATATAATCATAATATAGGTATGTACCTTACATTTGTAACATTAAATATCTCTTTCACTTTGGATAAAGATAATATAGGGATTTATACTATTATATATTATATATGTCCATATAATTAATGTGTAATTATATATGTCCATATAATGTGTAATATCTATGTCCTTATATAATTAATGTCCTACATATTTAATGTGTTAAGTTAACATTTACAACAATGAACCCTATAGTTTGAAAAGCAAAATAAATCACATTTCTCCCTTACTGTTATTGAGTATATCTAACTCAATGTTATATTCAATCTTCACCCATTTCTTCAGCCTGCTCCCTGTAATTATATTTACCCTCTGACGGCAGCTATCTTTTATATATTCTGATAAATCTAAACATTGACAAAGCTGAAAATGTCTGATCCTCTTCAGGTTAAAACAATGCTTCTGGATGAACTGTTCCAGTTCTAAAACATTTAATGTCCTACATACTCTCTGACTTCTTATTCTAAATAGGCACAACATACCTGGCAAGCAGAAATAAAGTAGATAATACTTGATTTTTATTATCAATTGTTTCTCTTGGTAGCAATTTATGTGCACACACACAGACACACAAACATGGTCATACACACAAACACATTTGTAGTTAGCTAGATAGATAGATGGATGGGTTTCTATGTATGTGTTGAGACCCACTATATTGAAATATAGCTGGCTCTACCAATATTTGTTGTGAGTTTGGAGGTAAACACAAACCACAGAAACATCCACACAATTTCATGAATTGCTCCAGCAAATCCATTTTTCTTGCAAACTCTTCTTTTATGGTTTCTAATAGTATCTGTTTCTAATATCAATATGAGCTCTGCGATTATGGCTAATTTTTAATGCACACGAGGAAAGATAACTCATTACAGGGAAGAGCCTCAACAATGGGTCTTGAGGTGTTCTTCATCTGCTCTTACTAAAATCCAAGTGCTTTAATAGGAACCAAGCTATTGTCCCTCTTTTTTCTCTGAAAATTACTCTGTTCCTTGAGTTCTCCATTTAAGTATGTGTTATTATGTAATTTTTGTCCTTTTGGGTACATCCAATTCACTTATCCTGTTATCCATGCCAAGCTATTTGTTAGAAATGAAATGATTTCCTTCACTTTTTAAAAATGAGTAATATTTCATGTCAAATGGCTATGGTTCCTGAACTTTGCTTAGATCTTTTTTTCAATCTTTTGTTTGTCATTTAAAAAAAGACCTTTAATTTACTTTTTTATACAATATTATAACCATTTTCACTACTTTCCGTTTTAGGTCTTTGGTTTTGGTCTTCTTGTTGTTGTTGTTGAGTGAACAGTGAGGGAATAGAGACATAGCTCAGCAGTGCAACACTGAAGGATTCCTGAGAAATTCCTTGGGACTTTTAGGAATCTCAACTGAGAATAAACAAAGATTTGCATTTTTACCATGAAAACACACTCAAGACTAGCAAGTTTATCAAGCAGAAATGGAGACTGTTTTTAAAGACACTTAAGATTTGAACATAACACAATACAAATAAGGTATACCCAATGGAAACATTCCTTCCCACATGGGAATGGGAAATATAAAACATCCAAATGTGGGTAACTCTTCCAAGCAAAACATGAAATTAATTTCTTATCATTAGCCAGATATACAATTTTGGTGACTTTAAATTAAATTGTTTTTAAAAATGTTATGTTTAATCTTGCTATTACTGTCATTTATGTTCATATGTAAAATTTCCTAGTAGTAATGGAAAACCCTAAAATTGTCCACTACCTTTGGTTTTTATAACATTCCTACCTATTCTTTATTCAGTTAAAATATTCAAACACTGTGTAGATGTGTGTGGCACTACATTTATTAAGGTCTGAGCATTCCAGGCAGTTATTCTCTGTATATTGATCAGTTAATTCATCTACTACAAGAAGATTCTTCGCTGATGAGACTTAAGAGAGTCAGCCATCTGTGAGAATAATGAAAAGTCATTCCCAGTATTTTAATACTGTATCCACTTAGCAGGACAGTCATATGAGGCTCTCTTCCTATTAACAATGCCCAGGGATGGGTTTTATCTACTGCAATGGTCCTTAGATCCAATTAGAAAGTAGGTGGTTACTCAATAACAATTATTCCAGTGATGGTATCTTGTCATCCCATGCTTTTTGGTAGTTCATAGGATGCACAACTGGGTGATAGTGATGCTAGTGTTTTCCTCCAGTTGTGTTTGAAAGAGGTTCTAGAGTGAGAGTTGCTCCTTCCTCCATGTGTTCTCAAAGGTCGATCCAATATCTATACTATCTGGTTATGTTAATCCTCTGACACCCAATACAAAGACTATTCTTGTTATTATTATTTTTTTAGTTTTGTACAAATTACATCTGATCTCTTTAGGGCAAGAGTGTCTTTTCATTTTTGTTTACTTATATTTCAACTAATGCATTAAAATTTTTGTGATTTTCTTTCTTAAGAATATGTTGGAGTTTTTTCTGTTTATTCTGAAAATTCTGAGTCAATTTACAACTCAACATAAAATTTGCTTCATTAAAGAACACATACAACTCTCCATCATTTTTTTACTCATTCTTTTATCTTGCATCTTAATTTTTCAAGATATATACTGGCATATGCATATTGAGCATTTCTCTCATCCTGACTTCAAGCTAAAATCATAGATAGCTAAGTAATCTAGCTAGGGGAAGGATTGGACAAGTATACATTTTAAAGTAAAGCAGAAGCTTTTAATGATATCTTCTACTTGATGTGAGTGTTTCCTGTATGGTAATTCATAAAGACCCCAGGGCCAACTATACTTCCAAATTATGCTGCAGGCCACTTAACTGCACATATTCTCCTGGCAGTCACCAGGCTTCAGAAATAACAGGTTACTATAATTTCTTTCCTGTAAATGAGTCCTAATAAATTCTATCAAGGCTTTCATCACCAAATAGCTTCTATTACTATTATAAGCATAAAGTGCTAATAATTTAGCTTAGACTTATTTTACAGTTGATGCTATGAATACATTCACAAAAAAGCTATGAACCAAGTTAGAAAAACAAACATTCCAGTGTTGAAATAGGTGGCACAAAATAATGAGGTTTGTCATATTTGGCAAAAAAAAGTCTAACCTTTTAACCACTACTGTAAAAATTAAAATAAAAATTTTGTTTTCAAGTGTGATAATATTAGTAGACTTTGAGCACATCATCTTCCAACCTCAGGTGAGCTGCTGTAAGAATTCACAGACCCAGATACTTTTCAAGGGAATTTTGTGTATGCCACCATACCAGACTCAAGTCTCACATTGTCACTTCCTCTAGAGAGTGGTCATTGATTGTTGAAGATAAAGTGTATGCACACATTTATGACATGAATTCTGTCCAAAGAACATTAATTAAGGACAATTTTTCTCATCATTCTATCAGGAACTGATCTCACTCAAAATTTTTAGAAATACCACACTTAAGAACCTATTAGTTATATGTCTTAGAAAGTTTTGTGTCAACTTGATACAAGTTAAAATCATCTAACAGTTAAAGATCCTCAATTAAGAAAATTCCTAAGCTAGGTTGTGGTGGCACACACCTTTAATCACAGCACTTGGGAGGCAGAGGCAGGTGGATTTCTGAGTTTTAGGCCAGCCTGGTCTACAGAGTGAGTTTCAGGACAGCCAGGGCTACACAGAGAAACCCTGTCTCGGAAAAAAGAAAAGAAAAAGAAAAAAGAAAATTCCCCCATTGTTGGTGGTGCATTCCTTGGCTTTCAGTCATGCATTTTATAAGGAAGCCAGCTGAGCGATCAAGAAAAGCAAATCACTAAGAAACAGCCCGCCATGGCTGCAGTATGAGCTCCTGTTTCCAGGTCCCCGCTCTGTTGGAGTTCCTGTCCTGACTTCCTTCTGATGGAGAGCAACACAGAAATGTAAGCCAAATAAACCCTTTTCTCTTAAAATTGCTATTGGTCATGGTGTTCTGTCACAGCCGTATATAATAAGAATAAATTACTGAAATAAAACCTGTTGAGTCTCTTTTGATACATAGTCCTGGACAATGAACTGAGAATTTAAGGGACTGATTTGTCCTAATCACCAAGAATGCTTTGTTTATTTATTACATTTCTAATTGAAAAAGAATTAAATAATTTTTCCTTTTCCCCCTTTTCTATCCAGGCTTCCAAGCTATGCTCCTTTATATACTTCTTATAACTCCCATTTTCAAGATGTTTCTTTTTCGGTATTCTTATTGTTCTCTCTCTCTCTCTCTCTCTCTCTCTCTCTCTCTCTCTCTCTCTCTCTCTCTCTCACTCTCTCTCTCTCTCTCTCTCTCTCTCTCTCTCTCTCTCTCTCTCTCTCTCCCTCTCTCTCATTTGTACTCCATTATGTGTGTGTATGTGTTAGTGTGCAGAGATACAAAAATATAAATTGATGAATCTAATGTTGTTCTTTGTGTATATATGGTTTTAAGTTTGACCTCTCAGCATTGGATGAGGTCAAACTTTGGAAATGTTAATTCTTCTACAAGTCACTACGAGATAGAGGCATCTGGGAGAGTCCAGAGTGGACATGCCCCTGAGCCATGTGAGGAGGGTGGAGAGTAGTCAAGAAGGAAAAGAGTTAAAGAGGACCTTTATTTATGGTGTAACACATGAATTTTTGTCTCCTTCCTTATTAACATGCCTATTGATACTGTCATGTTCCAGTCTTATTTGCACAGCTCTTTTTCAGAGAAATTGCTTCTTAGAAGATTCTTCTATGGTACTTTTTTCCTCACAATATCTTGCCTCATCTTTTTCTACTTTCCCTGAGCTTTAGGTAGAGGGCATTTATTTCCCTTAGTGTACTGATCCCCAAATCTCTTGATTTCTCCAATGTGCTCAGTTGTGTTTTCTGTGATGCTCTCTATTTGCTCTAACGAGAGGATTCTTTGACAAGGAATGCGAGCAACTTTTATCTGTAGTTATAAGGATAAGATTAAGAATGTAGTAATGAATTAGTCTAGACTAACAAAATGTTGGAGTTAAATTTATTTCTAAGACCCATGAACTAATCAGCTGCAGGAAACTGGCCAGGCTTCTTGTACCAAATATAATTTCCCTCCTATTGAGTAAGACATGTGTCCGATTAGACAGTTGTTCATTGGCATGGCACCAACATGTCCAATTAGACAGCTGTTCATTGGTATGGCACCTCTTTGACACCTTCATACTTATCTTGCTTGGCTGGTCATTGTTGTGGTTCAGAATTTTTGAGGTGGGTAGAACTGTTTAATTGCTTCCCTTCATCACCTCTACCACTGTTTTCTGTTTTGTTTTGTTTTTGGTTTTGTTTTTCTTAATTTGAGCCATAGAAGCTAGTCCACAGGAGAAAGGTTTTCAAGTCAGATCTACATGAAATCTTTCAAGTCCTGTGTCTTGTGCAGTATCTTTAGGATTAGAGATCCACATTCATACCATGAGAGGCAACCAAAAGCTAAATCAATAATTTATATTATTTGAAAGTTACTCAATGACACAGACCATCATTTCAAACAGAAAGTGTCTCATTCTGATATTGTGATTTTCATCTGCCTATTGTTCTTTTGAAGTGTACTATCAACCCAACTGCCTTAATTTCTTCCCAACTGCCTTAATTTCTTCCCAATTGCCTTAATTTCTTTTAAGATTATACACATATGTGTATGCATATATGAATTAGAGTTCAGGTATATGAACATGCATGTGTGTATATAAATATAGGTATAGACATACACATACACATACACATACATATATGCATATATGTGCATCAGTTTCTGTCATTTTCTCTTTCACTTTACGTATAGTATTCTTTCTTATATTCTTGTTTTGTAATGATTGAATTTGATATATGTGTTATTCTAAATATATTTTCTCCATTTTATCTTCACTATTTCTCTCTGTTTGGTATCTTTACTATCAATGACATCTATCTAAAATATGTATATAAGTATATATATTTAAATTTTATTCCAGATACTAATAAAATAATATCCAACTATTAGAAACGCACTGTCAATATCTCCTTTAGATCAACTGTAGCATTCAATGAAAAGAGTATCAGTGCCTGCTCTGATATTCTAAAAGTTTGTTTTGTCAAAAATCATAGTTGAGTTAGTAATTAATATTGTAGTACTTCTGTTGGTTGTCCACTTTATTAGCTTGAAAAGCTCATATGACATTGATAAAGCTCAAGTCTGGATAGTACAGAGACAACTTAATAATAATTATGCTTAGCCAGAGGAAATAAATTGAGAATTTCCGCAGTAAGCCAGCTCTCTCTGCCTTCTGGACACATGTTCTCCTCTGCTCTACCATCCTCCATGCCACAAGAGCCTGGAACCTCAGAACCTGACAACAAATACCAGTAATCATCATAATTTGAGTAACAATAATATAAAATTATTAAAATTATACTTCCAAAAATTCAACGTATTTTAGAGATTAGAGTGGTCAATGTTTGGCATCAAGCAACATTCCAGAAAATGCAGATTCTCCCCCACATTTTTCAGATGTGACAATGTTTCTGAAATAGTGGTACCTGTGACTGAGTGTTCAGCTTACTGTATTTTAAGCCAGTTGTAGTGGGTACATAGAAGAGGAAGCATCTCAAGCTTTACTTCACTATAGTAGCCATTCAGAGGTAAGATTTTCAGTAACAGGGAACAGTAAACGTGCTAGATTCTAAAGGATTGCCTGGGGACTCTGAGGGCATCCAGTTGTTTGATAATGCTGTACTTTCTATGGGGTTTCAAACTACTTAAGCACCTTCAGTCCTTTCTCTAACTCCTCCATTGGGAACCCTGTTCTTTGCATCTTACAAAGCATAACTGTGATGCTCTCACATTACATCAGCACTATGCTGCAGGACAAGGAAGATGTCTTAGGTGGAAACAATTATGCACAAATATTATAGTCTTTCACCAAATATTAAACATTGCCATAAGCTTATGCATAAGGTTGACCAATGTAGACACATCATTAATAGTGCCTTAGACTGTATCATTACTTTCATCGTCATTAGTAGTCATATTGTATAATGTAATATATTGTAGTCTTTCAGATATTTTTCATTTTTAAACGCCAGTATTGCAATATATCATATCATCAGGCAAGGATATTTTTATGGATAAATTTAATTTATTTGCCAATATAAAAATTATGATTCCTGTGGCTATTACATCAATTTTTTCTTATTGTTAAATATATTTCATTGTTTTTTAGTTGAGAATATTTGAATTATAAATTGTTCTTTGCCCAGTGGAGGAAGGGTCTACATAGAACTTCATAATCTGTGATCAAAACATCTAATGATTTGCCTATTTTGTTTTAAATATAATTACAACACCTACATCAAATATGTTCTATTGCTTGAAAGTAGAACTTGATAATAAAGTTGGGACATTACTTTCTTAAGATAATATGTCATTGATACTTCTCTAATTACAATGGGTTGGAAAAATAATCTATGAAAAATGGGAGTTCAACCACTGACAAGTAATATTTGGAAGGAAGCAAAATTGGGATCATAAGTGTCATAAGATCAGGGTTGGACATGGTGATGCATAGCACTTAAGACTGTCTGACAGCAGCCTGATACAGGTGTCTTCTGAGAAACTCTGCCAGAGCAAATACAGAGGTAGATTCTCCCAGCCAACCATTGAACTGAGAATGGGGTCCCCAATGGAGTAGTTATAGAAAGGACTGAAGGTAATAAACGTGTTAGCAACCCCATATTGCAAAATAACAATATCAACCAACCCAACACACTCCCCCACACCACCCCAAGCTCCCAGGGACTAAACCACTAACCAAAGAGTGCACATGGAGGGACCGATTGCTCCATCTGCACATGAAGCAGTGGATAGCCTTGTCAACCATTAATGGGAGAAGAGACCCTTGGGCCTGTGAAGGCTCCATGCCACAATGTAGGGGAATGTGTGGGCGGGGAGGCAGTAAAGGGTGGGTGCGGGGAGGGATACACTCATAGAAGCAGGGGGAGGGTTGGGAGACCAGGAAAGGAGATAACATTTGAAATGTAAATATAGAAAATATCCAATTTTTAAAAAAGGAAAAAGAAAAGACTATCTACACTAGAAGCAGAGTGTAGTTAAAAAGTCGTGATTCCCCTATTAAAATAATGGCTATTTTCTCCTTGGTCACTGATCCATTAGAAAAATTCAGACTATATATTAGTATTTGACAAGAGCATGACATACAGTGAGATTTGATATTTATTTTATACAGAATTAAATTAACTAAATTTATATGTAAACAGAAAAGCAAATATGAAGAGTGTATTTTTTGTTTTTAAAAGAACTCTCAATATTTCTATAAAACACAAAAAATGTTATTTACTCTGCAATCTGGCAGTATTTCTATATTAACACCAATAAGAAAAATGAAACTGGTCCTGCCTGGAGACCAGCACAGGGAGAGAATCCCTGCGGCCATATTCGCTGCCGGCCAGGGCAGAAGAGCTTCACTAGGTACTGTATCACCCCAAGGTTTAGATCTCTGGGGGTGCAAATTGCCAGAGACCTTCCTGCGCCCAAGACCTGAGCACACAGGAGGTTCATCTCCCAGCTGGTAGGTCATGGGGCCTGTATCCTTCCAGAGAACAGCAGAGGGAGCAAATCCCTTGGCCATCTTTGTGGCCTGCCAGGGCAGAAAAACATCAGTAGGTACTGTATTATCCTGAGATTAAGATCTCTGGGGGTGCAAATCTCCAAGGGTCTGCCTGCGCTCAGGACCTGAGAACATAGGCAGTTTATCTCCAAGCCGGTCGGTCGTGGGGCCGGAATCCTATGTGAGAATCAACAGAGGAAATGACCCCCCACTCACCATATTTTGCTCCATAACAGAGCAGTCTGAGAACACCTGGTTCACCTTGACAACCCAAGTATAACATTTCTTGAGGCAACACAGAGCAGGGCTCCAAAGGCAAAAAAGAGGAAGGCAGCATATCAGTAATCTGTGCCAGATGAAACCCAGTCATCCAGGTCTCGGAAATAGCCCTAAAGGTCCACAATAGGTTGTGGCACCAGCCAGTGAAAATAAGACCATCTAACACCAATTAGAACTAGTTGCCTAAAGGCAAGCATAGGAACGTTGCTAACAGAAACCAAGGCATTATGGCAGCATCTGAACCCAATTCATCAACAAAAGCAAGTCCTGGATACCCCAACACACCGGAAAAACAAGAGTTGGATTTAAAAGCACTGGTAAGGATGCTGTTAGAGGAACACATGAAGGACATATAAAAATCTCTTAAAGAAATTCAGGAGAAAAATGTTCAAAAGCTAGAAGCCCTTACAAGGGAAACACAAAAATCACTTAAAGAAATTCAGGACAATAAGGGTCAGAAGTTTGTAGCCAATAAGGAGGAGATGCAAAAATCACTTGAAAAAATACAGGAGAACTTTGATCAACAGGGAGAAGTCATGAAAGAGGAAACAGAAAAATCTCTCAAAGAATTAGAGGAAAACACAAACAAGAAAATGATGGAACTGAGCAAAAACTTCCAGGATCTGAAAACAGAAGTAGAAACAACTAAGAAGGCACAAAGGGAGACAACTTTGGAGATAGAAAACCTTGGGAAGAAATCAGGGACCATAGATGCAAATATCAACAACAGAATACAAGAGATAGAAGAAAGAATCTCAGATGCTGAAGATACCATAGAAACCATGGACTCAACAGTCAAAGAAAATGCAAAATGCAAAAAGCTTGTAACCCAAAACATCCAGGAAATCCAGGACAATGAGAAAGCCAAATCTAAGTATTATAGGCATTGATGAGAGTGAAGATTTACAACTTAAAGGGCCAGCAAATATCTTCAGCAAAATTATGGAAGAAAACTTCCCTAACCTAAAGAGAGAGATGCCCATGAATACACAAGAAGCCTACAGAACTCCAAACAGACTGCACCAGAGCAGAACTACCTCCCATCACATAATAATCAAAATCCCAAATGTACTAAACAAAGAGAGAATACTTAGAGGAGTAAGAGAAAAAGGGCAAGTAACATATAAAGGAAGACCTATCAGAATTACACCAGATTTCTCACCAGAGACCATGGAAGCTAGAAGATCCATGGCAGAGCTCATGCAGTCTCTAAGAGAACACAAATGCCAGCCAAGACTACTATACCCAGTGAAACTCTCAATCACTATAGATGGAGAAACCAAGATATTCTATGACAAAACCAAATTTACACAATATCTTTCCACAAACCCAGCTCTACAAAGGATAATAGGGGGAAAACACCATTACAACGAGGGAAACTATACCCTGGAAAAAGCAGGATATTAAGCTTCTTTCATCAAACCCAAAAGAAGATAACCACACAAGTATAAAATGAACATAAAAATGATGGGAAGCAATAAACACTACTCCATAATATCTCAACATCAATGGACTCAATTCCCCAATAAAAAGACATAGACTAACAGACTGGTTTCGTAAACAGGACCCTACATTTTGCTGCATACAGGAAACACACCTCAGTGTCAAAGACAAAAACTACCTTAGAGTAAAGGCTGGAAGACAATTCTACAAGCAAGTAGTCTCAGGAAACAAGCTGGAGTTGCCATTCAAATTTCAGATAAAATTGACTTTCAACCTAATGTCATCAAAAGAGACATGGAAGGTCACTTCTTGCTGGTCAAAGGAAAAATGCAACAAGAAGAACTCTCAATCCTGAACATCTATGCTCCAAATAAAAGGGCACCCTCATTCATAAAAGAAACTTTACTAAAGCTCAAAGCACACATTGCACCTAACACAATAATTGTGGGTGACTTCAACACTCCACTCTCATCAATGGACCAATCAGGAAAACAGAAACTAAACAGGGAGACAGTGAAACTAATTGAAGCTTTGCACCAATTAGAGTTAACAGATATTTATAGAACTTTTCATCCCAAAGCAAAAGAATATACCTTTTTCTCAGCACCTCACAGTACCTTCTCCAAAATCGATCATATAGTTGGTCACAAGACAGACCTCAACAAATATAAGAAGATTGAAATTATCCCGTGCCTCCTATCAGATCACTATGGAGTAAAAGTGGTATTTAATGACAATAAAAACAACAGAAAGCCCACATATACATGGAAACTGAACAATACTCTACTCAATTATACCTTGGTCAAGGAAGAAATAAAGAAAGAGATCAAAGATTTTTTAGAATTTAATGAAATTGAAGGCACAACATACCCATATCTATAGGACACAATGAAAACAGTGCTAAGAGGAAAATTCATAGCTTTGAGTGCCTCCAAAAAGAAATAAGAGACCATACACTAGAAGATTAACGGATCAACTGAAAGCCCTGGAACAAAAAGAAACTAATTCTCTCAGGAGGAGGAGAAGACAGGAAATCATCAAACCCAGAGCTGAAATCAATCAAGTAGAAACCAAGAGAACCATACAAAAATCAACAAAACCAGGAGCTGGTTCTTTGAAAAAATCAGCAAGATAGATAAACCCTTAGCCAGATTAACCAAAGGGCACAGAGAAAGTATCCAAATTAACAAAATTAGAAATGAAAAGGGAGATATTACAACAGAAACAAAGGAAATTGAAAAAATCAGATCTTACTATAAAAGCCTGTACTCAACACAAGTGGAGAATCTGAAGGAAATGGACAATTTCTTAGACAGATACCAAATACCAAAATTAAACCAGGATCAAATAGATCATCTAAACAGAACCATAACTCCTAAAGAAATAGAAGGGGTCATAGATAGCTTTCCAACCAAAAAAAAAAGCACAGAACCAGATAGTTTCAGTGAAGAATTCTATCAGACCTTCAAAGAAGACTTAACACCAATACTCTTCAAACTATTCCACCAAATGGAAACAAAGGAACACTACCCGACTCTTTCTACGATGCCACAATTACGCTAATATCAAAACCACACAAAGATCCAATTAAAAAAGAGAATTTCAGGCCAATTCCCCTTATGAATATTGATGCAAAAATACTCAATAAAATTCTTGCCCACTGAATCCAAGAACACATCAAAACGATCATCCACCATGATCAAGTAGGCTTCATCCCAGGGATGCAGGGATGTTTCAATATAAGGAAATCCATCAATGCAATCCACTACATAAACAAACTCAAAGAAAAAAACCACATGATCATTTCATTAGATGCTGAAAAAGCATTTGACAAAATGCAGCATCCTTTCATGCTAAAAGTCTTGGAAAGGACAGGAATTCAAGGCCCATATCTAAACATAGTAAAAGCAATATACAGCAAACCGGTAGCCCATATCAAACTCAATGGAGAGAAATTTGAAGCAATCCCACTAAAATCAGGGACTAGACAAGGCTGCCCCCTCTCTCCATATCTTTTCAGTATAATTCTTGAAGTCCTAGCTAGAGCAATTAGACAACATAAGGTCAATGGGATACAAATTGGAAAGGAAGAAGTACAACTATCACTATTTTCAGATGATATGTTAGTATACTTAAGTGATCCAAAAAAATTCTACTAGAGAACTCCTACAGCTGATAAACAACTTCAGCAAAGTGGCTGGCTACAAAATCAACTCAAGCAAATCAATTGAGTATATAAACTCAAGCCTTTATATACTCAAAGGATAAGCAGACTGAGAAAGAAATTAGGGAAATTACACCCTTCACAATAGCCACAAATAGCATAACGTATCTTGGGGGTGACTCAAACTAAACAAGTGAAAGACCTATATGACAAGAACTTCAGATCTCTGAAGAAGGAAATCGAAGAAGATCTCAGAAAATGGAAAAGTCTTCCATACTCATGGATTGGCAGGATTAATATAGTTAAAATGGCCATATTGCCAAAGCCAATCTATAGATTCAATGCAATCCCCATCAAAATCCCAACCCAGTTTTTCACAGAGCTAGAAAGAACAATGCTCAAATTCATCTGGAATAATAAAAAACTCAGGATAGCTAAAACTATTCTCAACAGTAAAAGAACTTCAGGGGCATTCAGTATCCCAGACCTCAAACTTTACTACAGAGCAATAGTGGTAAAAACTTCAGGGTATTGGTACAATTTCAGGCAAGCTGATCAATGGAATAGGATTGAAGACCCAGAAATGAACCCACACACCTATGGTCACTTTATCTTCGACAAAGGAGCTGAAAGCATCCAGTGGAAAAAAAGATAGTCTTTTCAACAAATGGTGCTGGTTCAATTGGAGATCAGCAAGCAGAAGGATGCGAATCGATCCGTTCTTATCTCCTTGTACTAAGCTCAACTCCAAACGGATCAAGGACCTCCACATAAAACCTGACACACTGAAACTAATAGAAAAGAAACTGGGGAGGACCCTTGAGGGCATGGGCACAAGGGGAAAGTTCCTGAGTAGAACACCAATAGCTTATGCTCTAAGACCAAGAATTGACAAATGGGACCTCATAAACCTACAAAGTTTCTGTTAGGCAAAGGACACTGTCAAAAGGACAAAACATCAACCAACAGATTGGGAAAGGATCTTCACCAATGCTAAATCTGACAGAGGGCTAATATCTAATATATACAGAGAACCAAAGTATCCAAATTAACAAAATTTAATTTGGGCAGAGAGAAAGTATCCAAATTAACAAAATTAGAAATGAAAAGGGAGATATTACAACAGAAACTGAGGAAATTCAAAAAATCAGATCCTGCAAAGGACACCATCAAAAGGGCAAATCGGTAACCAACAAATTGGGAAAAGAGCAACCCTACATCAGATTGAGGGCTAATATCCAATATATATAAAGAACTCAAGAAGTTAGACTCCAGAAAACCAAATAACCCTATTAAAAAAATGGAATACAGAGTTAAACAAAGAATTTTCACCTGAAGAAATTCGGATGGCAGAGAAGTATCTTTAAAAAAGCTCAACTTCATTAATCATTAGGGAAATGCAACTCAAAACAACCCTGAGATTTCACCATACACCAGTCACAATGGCTAAGTTTAAAAATTCAGGAGACAGCAGATGTTGGCAAGGATGTGGAGAAAGAGGAACACTCCTCCACTGCTGGTGGGGTTGCAAATTGGTACAACCACTCTGGAAATCAGTCTGGCGGTTCCTCCGAAAACTGGGCACCTCACTTCTAGAAGATCCTGCTATACCACTCCTGGGCATATACCCAGAAGATTCCCCAGCATGTAATAAGGACACATGCTCCACTATGTTCATAGCAGCCCTATTTATAATTGCCAGAAGCTTGAAACAACCCAGGTGTCCCTCAACAGAGGAATAGATACAAAAAAAATATGGTATATTTACACAATGGAGTACTATTCAGCCATTAGAAACAATGAATTCATGAAATCTGTAGACAAATGGATGGAGCTGGAGAACATCATACTAAGTGAGGTAACCCAGTCTCAAAAGATCAATCATGGTATGCACTCACTGCTAAGTGGATATTAACCTAGAAACTTGGAATACCCAAGAAATAACCCACATATTAAATGATGTCCAAAAAGAACAGTGGAGTGGCTCCTGGTTCTGGAATGACTCAATGAAACCGTATAGGAGAATACCAGAACAGGGAAGTGGGAAGGAGCAGATGGAGGAACAGGGGGAGGGAAGAGGGCTTATGGGACTTGTGGGGAGTGGGGACCCAGAAAAGGGAAAATCATTTGATATGTAAATAAAGAATACATCGAATAAAAAAAAGAAAAGTGAAACTTTTAACCCAGTTATCAGTGTTATGAAGGTTGAAATTGTGTTCCTGCTACATAAGACATGCTGTGAATGCTTACAATTTCTTTGATCCAAAGTTGAAAGCAACAGTTAACTGTCTTGGTAATTATTTTATAGTGATGCTCAGTTGAGATTGCTTATACAAATGATGCTTTGTCTAAACCACATGTCAGATCAATCTAGTTAATTATACTTTTGTATGTTGGCCCATTTTATAACTGAAATGGTTGGCTTTAAAACATGCCTCATAAACAAATATAGCTTCCTCTCACATGGATACCAGCCAAAACCAAACTTTTGACAGTTGGTAACTTACAGAATTTCTCACAAATATTCTCTTTCTGGGCTTCAGTCTGTCAGAAGTGAGTCCTGACTTCTTTGCTCAAGTACTTGATTAGTGAAATATTACTATATGTTTTATAGATTTTCTGCAATGTATAATGACCATTTGAAATCCTATTTCATATCTATCTCAGCCTTTTAGAGTTAAAACTATTATCATAGAATATTCCAGTAAACTTTCAAAAGAGTTATATTTAACTTAATTTTAAAACATATGTTCTAAGAAAAGCTCTCCAAATCTGTAGCTGATTCAGTTATGGTTCACCCAGAAAACAAACCAACAAAAACAACTCATGCAAGTGGTAGACAATTTAAGAGAGAATACACTGGGACTTGACAATATTCTTTCCTTAGAAGAGGAAGAAGTTAAAAATTCCTATTATCTATTTAATAGGAAATAATTGACTCAAAGGAAATATCTGAAATGCCATTGCACTGCCTTCTTCATGCCATCTACCTTGTTACAACAATTTCTGTCAACAACATGCCACACCTGGGCAAGAATTTTACATTCGTTAGTGCATTTCAAAATAGCTATATGAGTATAGATTTTATAATTATGTGATACATATTTTAGTATATGTATGAATAAAGACCTATGTAAACTTCTTTTGGTCTTCTTTGGGTTTATTTCAAAACCCCTAAGGCAATTTGTTAAGGGAAGAACAAATTTGTTGTCAAGAAGCAAGATACAAATGGATGTCAGTTTCCCTCTCCTACATAAACCATCTCATTTTGAGTTTCCTGTAACTAGCATACAGTCATTGGATATGTTTGTAGAAAATTTTATATTATATATGCTCACCCCTTACACACACAGAGAGCGAAAAATTGAGAGGCGAGAGAGACAGAGACAGAGGCAATTAGAAAAATGGGCACTTGTATGTGCTGCGTGCAGCTGCTCAATGTTAATCATTCCACCATGGGTGCAGATTCACTATTAGATTCACAAAATTGTTTTGACATAAAAATGTCTAGTTAAGTGAGAATTTTTCTCCCTTTAGAGCATCTGAATCTTTAACCTATCAACTCAGGTCCATGTCATCATCAGGTCCATATCAACTCATGTTTTGGACCTGAATTAGTTATTCTGCTTTAAATATTCACTTTAAAAAAAAAAGAAAGAAAGAAAAGGTTTCTAAGTGTAAAAGAGACCCTAGTTTATTTGTATTTTAATTGGGGACTTCTTTTACAATTTAATTTTTTTGTAATTAATGAAATTTTTAATACTTTAATTTTAGTAGTTAAGAGAACAATAAACTGAGATCTCTTTCATACTTAAGTCACTTTCTATGTACCATGAAAGCTTAAAGGATAAAATGCTCATTCTGTTTAGTAGCAAATTACATTTGAGTTCCCCTGGTAAAAGAAGAGGCTTCTAGATCAGTTGATTAAGTTTGAGATTAGTATTTATGAACACAACAGTTTTGTGATTACTCCTTTATTTAATACTACTACAATTGGAATCACTAGTGTTGACTATCTATAGGACGTTAAGATTTCCCAGGAACTCAGAGAACTGTAAACTTTCATTTAAGTCTCTTCTTTACAGAGAAACTGTTCCTTTTCTTTGCCCTACAATATTTCACTCATTATTGTTAGTTTTAGTTAGAGTGCATCTGACTGTACACTTGGCAAAACTAACTCACCTTTGAGATATTCATGTGTTAAGTTGTGAAGGAGGTCTCTGATCATTCCCTTCATCACTAAGTCCAAGAAAGCTTGATGCAGCAAAAACACTGTCCTTTTTCCACTGAAATATTGTATCAGAGTATAAACAAACAAGTTTCTTTTTTCAGTTATATTCATAGACAATCTGGCATCAAAGGTAAATACTGTGAGTTTGAAAGCTTTTTTGTCAGTTAATCACATGGTATCTGAGAACCAGCATTCTGCAGACTCCAAATTCATAACTTTCAGGTTTGTTTACTAATGGCAATCTAGATTCATTTTTACATATTTAGGCAAAAAAAGGTATGTCAGTCATCATTTTTGTAGAATAGCATTGCTATTAGGAATGAATATCTGCAGTCATTCATATTCCAAATGTTGCGGACCAGCAAGAGAATGCACATAAACTCCATTTTGACATTTTTTTTCTCACCACTGTACCAATGCAAATATTTTTAATATTTTTTTTTTTACTTTCTGTTGGTTATGAAAAGCACTTACAAATGTTCATGGCAATGAGTCTCAGTATGCTGCTCAAAACAAGAACCTCATTGAGATTTCACTCGGATATCCTGTTGTAGCCCTGTATTATGAAGCTCATTGATGGTATAGATATTGGGGTGGGTCTATTCACATAGTCCCTGAATCTAGGCTTAAGATGTATCTGAGCTGGTCATTCCCAGATCTCTATGCTCTTCCTGAGCAATCCCTGCAAGAAGAGCCAGCTCTAACCAGGTGCATAGGCAATGTGCAGGGCCCACTCTCCAGATTGTTGCAGCTCATGAGGGACGTGGCCAGGTCTCCAACTCTCATGACCCCAAAGACAAATGTCCTTCCTGATATAGGTAGCAAGAGATGATTTATGGGTCTGTGGCCCTACAGCAGTGGCAAGGGTCAGTCATCATCAAAGAGCAAGCAGGTCCCTGGTCCGAGCAGCTGCTCAATGACATGTTCAGTTCTAAGGGCTGCACAGAACGGGCACTACCCTCATCTGGACATTGTGGAAGAAATGGCCCTAGGGACCTGAGAATAGGAAATCTGACTCCACCCTTAGCCAACTGCAGTCCTCAGGAGATCTGGTCCTGCACGGTGCCGAAGTTTCATGTGAGACACCCCCGAGGAAAGGAGGATGGAGGATTGCCCTGTCACTCATCTCCCATATGGTGACATGGACAAAGGAAAGATATCCATCTTTTCCTGGCTTCTCCCACATTGTGCAGTTGGAAGTGTTAGCCTGGGAGTCATAAGAGTAGGAGAGATGTCCCTGTCTCTCATCTACTGCAACATTGTTCAGGGAGCAGGCCCTACATTTCACCTGGACATCACAGTAGAGTTGGCTCTGGATGTGGGTGTTACAGGTTAGCCAAACCTGAAGGCATGAACACTGGAGAGCTGGCCCTATGTCTTATCTGCTGTATGTAGTATGGAAGAAGGAGAGATGCCCTCCTCCCCTCTCTCATCCCTTACCAACCTGAATATTAAAGGTAATTTGAGTACTCCATTCTGACTCTGTAAAATGAGAATACTTAAGTCCCTATTTGAATTGAGGCTCCTGAACAGTTAATTTATAATGAAAAATCAGACAAAATTTAAGTACAAAGATTGCGAATATAGTTAATATTTACAAAATGGATGAATATCTTGTTAACTATTCCTAGAGTTCTAAAAATCAGTCTCTGAAAGACAGTAATAACTTGTGTGATGTTAGGCAATTAGGAAGTAGGGAGTTATACTGTTATTTATCCCTTGATTGTATGAGAAAATATGTGTGTATATTTTTTTGAAAATACAGCTGTGATTTTTTTCTCAAATAGTTTACTAAATTCTGTAAACTTCCAATAAAATATTATATATTTAAATAGTCCTCTGCATTGATTATACTGTGCTAAAAAGAGAAAGTTTTAGTGCTCTGAGAAAAAAGAATCAACTTATTGGTATTTATGTCAAAAATACTAACCATTTTTATTAGGTGAACACTAATATGAAGGGAGAGAGGCATACAGTTATTATTATGGAGCAAAAGAATAATTTTTACAAAAGAGTATCTTAAGTAATCCTTCAATTTATTCTTTTCAGCAACTTCCATATTCAGATAAATCAATAAAACTTGAATATTTTTGAGGTATCCAGGATAGTGTATAGATGGCACAAGAACAGAAAGATGGATGATCTTCAAAGAACGTCCAAAACTAAAGAATGTCAAAAATAAATCCTTACATTTATGGCCAATTAATAATTGACCATGTTCCAAAAGACTTGAATAAGGAAAAATATCCTTTTTAGTAGCCAGTTTTGGAACAAGTGGGCATCTATGTGCAAAAGAGTAATTTGGGGCCACGAAATTATGCCACATAAAAATGTAATAAAATGAATGCTATAATTAAATATAAAAGCTAAGGCTATGAAACACTTAAAATGAATTGTAAAAATACGTCTTTGCTACCATAGGGAAAGGCTTTTTGGGAAACAATCTCCAAACAAGAAGCAATTAATTACTTCCACCAAAGTTTAGTGGCTCAAAACTTCCTTAAAGTCAGTAACAGAAGAACTAAAGTTCTCTCTTAGTCTCTGCAGGCACTAGCACTTACAGAAGACACTATCCTACTAATACATACCTCTTCAAATAGTAAAGTATGCAATTATCTCATCATGTTGTAATCTATTTCCTTTTATGAACCAAGGAGAGTGAAAATACATGTACACACAATGACTTAAGCCCACCTGGCCGTGAACACTGTTCATCATAGAGCAAAAACAAATTAATCTATCCATATGTCTGTAGAATTTATCCACATGTCCATGAAATAGTATTTCAGCTAAGCATACTGAAAATATCTTTGCAATGGGATATTGTTTGGTAGCTCTTATGGATTTGATAGGAAAGGCGCCTTACCAGATACAGGTTGAAGAAGGCATGGTCCTCTTCTCTGATGTTACCATGGAGATGGAATAGGATCTCAATAGTGCTTCAATATATTTAAATCAATTGATGAATTTAAAACATAGGCAGTCATTAAGGTATAAATCCTGAATGGATCTTTGGAAAACATTGATAGTCCAATCACTTGAGAAACAAAGGCAGGGGATGGTTGCATCTTCCTCAATACTGATCGGCTGTACATACAGAATTGTAGGCATTTTAGGGTTAAATAGACAGGCCCAGAGGAGTTGGAGGTTATCACTACAAGTGTGGTCTGGAGGATAGACCCTATGTGCAGACCATTTCTTCCAGGGTTTAAATCACTGAAGAGTCTCTTTTCTTAAATACTCTAAAGCCTTCAATGTTCTCCCTCTCCTATGACTCAGCAGAGCATGAAATGAAACTCAGAACCTGAGATGAACAATAAAGTATTCTTGGTTTGAAGACTTTTTTTTCCTCAGACATATCACCACTGCAACAAACACTAGCTAACACAGTACTCACTAAAGAAAAGAGAATTGTATGAATAAACCCTAAAAACTTTACACTCAGTACAAAAGTAACAGACACAATTATCTGAAATGCACAAGAGGCCAGCAGTGGAACCTCTATGAGTTGCTCTCTATAGCTATTGTAGTGAGTGCAGGAATTACCGAAGTTAGAACATGTCTTAACTGGAGGATGTAAATGGACTAACATTAGTGGTACTTGTTTCAAAATACAACTGAAAATGAATTGTATATTTTTAAAATATAAATTCCCTGCCAGGAGAATTTAATTTTTAACAGGTTTCTGCATCAAGACCAGTACTAGTGTGAAAGTGCAACCTAAATTTTGTGGTGTTTTCAAATACAAAAAACCAGCCAGGATTGATGAGAAAATATGATCCAGATTTTATGACTAACACCTATACTGATAGCAAATGAGACACTAGAGAAGACATATGAACAAGAACTTTTTTCAATACTTATGGTTAAGTTCCTAACAAACTTATTTTCATGGTATCCAGATAACTATCTATTTGCTAAATATAATTCTTTTGAAATATATGTAACAACACACATAACTAAAACTACAAATAAGAAATCTGGAAATACAGAAATTTAATGAGTGATCGCTTTTCTTCAAAATTAAAAGAAATCACTTAAATAAACAGTGGTGAATTTCTGGTATTATCTAATCACTGAGCACATTCATGGTCTATGATTTAGATGAGTGACAGACAGAGCTACTGACAGAAGATATGTCTCCTCTAAGTTAGTGATTCTTTTACATTAATTAAGAGAAGTCAATTGAAATATTTACTAAACTGGTCATCCAATTTGCAACTAAAACTACCTAAACTCCCATGAATACTACAAATGACACCTGAGTTGTCAAATATTCCCATGGAATAATGCTGGCTATGACAGAGAATAAATCAGTTTCTTGAATCAGCTTAGACCATCATTACCTGATAAGATTTATCTTAGTATATTACTGTACTTGCAACTTGGATTGTTATCATTTGATTAGTCCCAACTTTATCAATTTAATGATGTAACATGCAAAATATTCAATTGCCATTTGTACTATGCACACATTTGAAAATAATTAATAGTAAATTTTCTGATAGCATGTATTGGAGACCCAGAAGCTATGCCAAATACGCTGTCTGTATAAACATCTGACATTTCTAAAGATATTTTGTGATATTTATGTAATGTTTTTCTTCATTGAACTACTAATGTCTTGAAAAGCAAGTCTGTCCAATTATAAATTATTAATGTTTCCTATCACTTTCATACAATCGGATTTTAGAGAAATAATCTCTGTAATTGTTTGTCTTTTCTATTTTGTCTCAGTATTTTCAAAATTTGTGAAATTCTTCAAATATACAGTTACTTAAAGCAAAAACAAATTCACAAAAACAAGAGCAAAATTCATAAAAACACCTCTTTTCCCCTCTTTTTTTATGTCAATACATATCGCAATACAATAAATTCATCAGTTACATCCAGAGAGAAGTTGAAATTTTCATCACATGACTTATGGATTACAAGATTTTAATTTTTCTAAAACATAGGATGGCTTACAAGATTTTAATTTTTCTAAAACATAGGAACAGTAACAAGTTTCTGTGTGCATGTTTGTGTGCCTTTTATGTTTTTCTGTTTATGTTTGTGCAATTGTGTGTGTATGTGTTTTCATGTAAGTGTATTTGAGTACAAAAATGTGTGTCTGGGAGTTGTGTGTGTGGCATTTGTGAGAGTATGTTTCTGTGTGTTGTGCATACATGCGGCTGCAAGAGTGCAACAATGAGTATGTAAAAGTGCCTTTTGGTGTGTTGCATGTGTGTATGTGTGCTGGTATACTGGAAAGAACACTATTTGCGTTCATTGTCTCAGCATAGGCGTCGATCAAACACTTTTCTGTGAGGGCTTTAGTTTCTTTCCGAATATAATCTTGTTTAAAATTTTACCTTGTCCATTGCTTTCTTGTTCTACAGTGTGCATTCTACTTGGAATTTATATTGCATAGTTATTGGATCCTGTGGATATGGCCAATGCTTCTTAAGGTCTGGTTTATGCTGTTAATCTTCTCTTCATTCATATAGGGCAATGCATTTGCTGTGTGTCTAACAAACTTACTCATTACCAGCTGCATTGCATTTTCAAGTCACTGTGCTGTTTTATGAGATAATCCTGTTTTATGTTAAATTGATTTTCTTTGGACTCATTACTTGAACAGCACTCTTCTGCATTGGCACCAGTGCCATTATTAGCCTCCTGTGGCAGCAATAACTTACATCGTGGAGCTGGCATTCCTTTTCAGGCTACTACACATCTTCTCATACAGTGTCCTGGAATGTCTCTCTAATAGTTTTCATAGAACAGGGGATCATTTTATCCATATTATGTTGAGTGTGGATTTGTAATTTTATGCTATTTTATAGTGTTTTCTATAATGGAATTTTTTTTACAGTTTTTTCTTCAGAATGACTTTTTTTTAATAGTTAAGGGGTATGCCTTGACTTTCTCTTCCAGAAAACCTTGTTTAGCAATCTGTTCACATATCATTAAGTCACACAATTCTAAATGCTTAGAGACTCTACTGACTTGAAAAGCAAATGGTTTGTTTGAAATATGGCTGTGATTTTCTTCCTCCAAGTATCTCTGTGTAGCATTTGCACTGGGCGAGATCTCACATGCTCAGTTATTATCATCACAATGCTGGAATGACTGTTGCTGCAACTTCCTAAGATTATGACATTTTTAGTTTAACACACATGGCTCACTTACTAAATAAGTCTCTCAGATCAACATCTGATTTACCTTCCATCAAAAGTGAACTTTTTCTGTATCTATGTCAGGAAAATCATATTATTTTCTGAGATAAAACTTTTCACAGTTATCTTTCACCCAAGTGTGCTGGGAACATGGAGGCACAGCTTTTTAGCTTGGGGGAATCAGGTTTCAAAAAGGTTATTTCAGTGAGCAGAAGGCAGTCATCATGGGACTCCCACTGTACCATATTCTTACTACCCTGTCAGATATACTGTTTGTTGCTCTATCTAAACTCCACTACTATTTATCATGTAATAATTATTTGTTATTGATCATTGTTGTATTTGTAGATACTAAGCAATGTCATCCCTGACTCTTAGCATATTGCGCATGAATGTTCTTAAAAAGTTTTGTTGTGTCTTCCAATGCATTTCATGTCTTATATAACAGTCTCTCCATGAAATCTTATGTACCAGTCTCTAGATTCTTCTCTTTATTACTCAAAAGACAGAAAATTTTTTTTCTAATAAATTTTTCAGTGCCTGTCACAGATAGCTATTTCATCAAAACATTTAATCAATGTTTTTTGTAAAGGTAAAAATAAGGGAAAGAAAATTATATTAAAACTAAAACAGTGTTATTCATTCTACATAAAAACATCAGAGTGATGTATAACATACTGTGAACTCTAGCACAATAAAATCAAACACAATATTCAAATATTAAACATTTTAAGAATATAATATCATTTATTTAAAGACTAAGCAATTTTTCTTTTTTCTGAATTTATTGATATCTCTGTGTAACCTTATATACTTTTCTCCTTCATTATGTCTTACAGTGATGATGATATTTATTATGACACTTTGGGTGTGTGAGAGAGAGGTAATAACACATCACCAGTTAGATTCGGAGATCGCCCAGTGCACATAATCAGAAGTCATTAGAAGACTGGTCCATCCATCACTTTTTTATTTCCTTGAATCCCATGCTCAAACTCTGAATTCTTGTTCTGCATTTTAAGACTCATTCGTTCTAATAGCTTCTGGTCTGAAAACTTTTCTTGCCTCATCTCTTAATTTTTTTTTTTTTTTTGCTATTTAGAATTGTCAACCATCAGTCAATGCAAGGTAACTGTGTAGGCACATGGTGGATAAGAAGGAGACATGTTGAGTGATGTCATCACAATGTTCCCCAGCCTTGCCATGTATTTCCTCCGAGGAATCAGGAATCTTATCCACCTCACAAAAATGACAGGAGTTATCTGCTATGTTTGGTAATCCATGTGTTTGAACTTCTCAGGGGAGGACAATTGGATTTTGTGTTGGGTTTCTTTCACTTTCATGTAAGGAGATTTTCAAGGCATCTTGCTGAAGAGGTATGTCAGTCTCAGCATGGCACTGAGCTTCAACTTTGCTCTGCACTTTTTATCTTTTGAAAATTATCAATAAATTTGCATTTAGTGATGATGCTGGCAATAGGTTCTAAGTGAAACACAATGTTGGCAGAAATTTATTAATCTCCAGGAGGGTACCCTGCCTATTCTGTCCAATCAACCTCCAAAGTTTATTCATTGCCTTTTTTTATTGTATATTTTATTTATTTACATCTCAAATGTTCTCCCAATTCCAGATTGCCACTCTGGTAACTCCTATCACTTCCTCCCTTCCCTGCTTCTTTGAGGGTGCTCCCCCACTCACTGACCTACTCCTGCCTCCCTACCCTGGCATTCCCCTACACTGGGGCATCAAGCCTTGACAGGACCAATGACCTCTCCTGCCATAGATGCCCAACAAGACCATCCTCTGAGAAGTTCAAACATGTGAATTACCAAACATAGCAGATAACACATGTCATTTTTGTGAGGTGGATAAGATTCCTGATTCCTTGGAGGAAACACATGGCTAAGCTGGGGAGCATCGTGCTGACATCACTCAACCTGTCTCCTTCTTATCCAACATGTGCCTACACAGTTACTTTCCATTGACTGGTGGTTGACAAGTCTAAATAGCAGAAAAAAAATAAGAGATGAGGCAAGAATAGCTTTCAGACCAGAAGCTATTAGAAAGAATGCCGCCAGAGCCATGGATCACTCTATTCTTTGGTTGGTGATTTAGTCACTGTAGACTAGGAGTGAGTGGGACATGGTAGTGGTTGGTTCTTCCTGTGGAGTTGCAAAATCCTTAAGTCCTCATATCCTTAAGTCTTTTCTCTACATCCTCCTTTGGAGACACCAAGCTCTGTCCAATAGTCAGGTGCAAGCATCTGCCTCTGTGTTTGTTTAGCTCTTACAAAGCCTCTTAGCAGACAGTTATATCAGGTTCCTGTCAGTAAGCCCTTCTTGGCATCTACAATAGTGTCTGTGTTTGGTGTCTGTATGGAATGGATCCTTAGGTGGAGCATTCTCTGCATTGCCTATCCTCCAGTCTCCACATTTTGTCTTCATATGTCTTCCTGTGAATATTTTGCTCCCTCTTCTAAGAATGACTGAAGCATCCATATTTTGGCCTTTCTTCTTCTTGAGCTTCATGTGGTCTATGAATTGTATGTTCTGCATTCTGAGCCTTTGGGCTAATATCCACTTAACTGAGGAATATTGAATGGACAAGAAGCACCTAAAGAAATGTTCAACATCCTTGGTCATCAGGGAAATGCAAATCAAAACAACCCTGAGATTCTACTTCACACCAATCAGAATGGCTAAGATCAAAAACTCAGGTGACAGCAGAGGCTGGCAAGGATGTGGAGAAAGAGAAATACTCCTCCATTGTTGGTGGAATGCAAGCTGGTACAATCATTCTGGAAAACATTCTGGTGGTTCCTCAGGAAATTTGATATAGTACTGCTTGAGGACCCAGCTATACCATTCCTGGGCATGTACCCAAAAGACACTCCAACATATAACAAGGATATATGCTTGAGTATGTTCATGGCAACCTTATTTATAATAGCCAAAAGCTAAAAAGAACCCAGTTGTCCATCAACAGAGGAATGGATACAGAAAATGTGGGACATTTACACAATGGAGTATTACTCATCTATTAAGAACAATAGCTTCATGAAATTCTTAGACAAATGCATGGAACTAGAAAATATAATTCTAAGTTAAATAACCCAGTCACAAAAGAATGCACATGCTACCCACTCACTGAAAAGTGGGTATTAGTCTTCATTGCCTTTTCAAATACATTGTATGGGTTTCTGTGCTTCTTACACAGGTTCAGATGATGTGATGTCTACAGAGAAACAATCAAAGCCAGTGATGAGTTTTCAAGAATCAAGTTGTCAATAATGCAGAAGACCAACTTTGACATTATCAGGTATGCTGAGGCAGAAATCAAGATATGGAGTCAGCAATCAGAATCAATGCTGACAGCAGTTGAAAGAGGCTGCTGCTGCTGGCAGGCAACAATTAGAGCAATCATTCAGTAGACTTTTCTCTGAGGAAACAAAGCTCTCTATTCATTGGGACAGATACTCACTGTACCCCATGAGAAACTCTGAATCTTCGAATGTTTTAGGAGCTAGTGAGGAAGTAAAGGAAAGGGAAAATTTTGACGCACACACACACACACACACACACACACACGTGTGCATGCACACACACACACACACACACACACACACACACACACACACACCACACTTAATGTATGAAACAAAGCAGGCTCCAATAACTTCACACATACAAATACATACATACCTACATACCTACCTACCTACATTCAAACAAGCAGACAGACAGGCAGACAGACAGTCAAACAGACATAAATATAGTCACATATTTAATTGATGGAATAAAGATCCAAAAAACAGGCTCCTAGCATTTCACACATACACATATACACATATATACTTAAATATGTTTATTATATATACATGCATATACACATATGCACATATACAATGGGTATGTATATGCATATAAACATGTTTACATATATTCATATGTACATACACACAAACACACACACATACTCACACATATACACACACACATATATACACACATACATATTCATATATACACCTATATATCATGGCTGTGGTAACCAATGAGCAACATGTCATAACTTATAAAGCTGTTTGTTGTTCCTCCTGAATGACCCTCAGCATCAGGTCATGGGAAAGGAACTTTTATTGACCAGATGTAAATGTTGTTTTGGTGGAACTTACTGCTGAATAAACTCACCTTTTCTAACTTTTTCTGAACTGTTGCTCTGTTTCAGCTCAGCAGTTCTGGGAAACATAGAATAAAAAGTTACAGTTCTTAGTTTTAAATGACTTAAATCTTATTATATTACAGAAAGGTTTTAACAAGGTTTGTTGAAATGACCATAATAAACAACATTAAGAAGCAATATTGTCCATAAAGTTAAAAAGGAAAATGACATAGATATTAGAATGATCGAAGATTGAAGGAAGTAGGATCTACTTAAGTGTCTTATCAAACATTAAAAAATTATCTGTTGTCATTTTTCATGTTTTAAGCAATATATAAATCAAACTAATTTTTATGATTAGCAAAGTTATATGAAATTCATATTCAATCTCATGTAAAGGACTTTTACAGCATAGTTTCAATTTTAAACTTTTATATAGCATTTTCTTATTAAAAGAATTCCAAACACTGACTATTGCAAAGCTACCTTGGTTTCTTGTTAGAGATTTTGAGTTTTCTGATCCATTTGTTTTTGTGTATACTCATTTATTTATGTGTGTTTATGTATATGTGTTTATGTGTGTTTTACATATATATGAACACATATATAGCATCGGGGGAGTGTGGAGGTCAGAAGACAACTCTTGAGAATTGGTTTTCTCAATCCAAAATCTGAGTCCTAGGCATCAAAATTAAGTTGCTAGGAATGATGTCAAGAAGAGTGTTTTCCTGCTAACTCGTCTTGTTGGCCCAGGCTCTCCTTCTGTGAAGTGTTCTTCAACACTTGTCATCTCCTTTCAGGACCCATTGAGGAGAGGCTCCTGGGAAAGAAAGGAACTCTAACAATTAATCCTTTATTTAATTCCCTGATGCTACCAGCAGGAATTAATTACCAAATGTGTGTCTGTGTGACTGTCTATACATATGTACACAAAAGAGATAAAAGAATTCAGAGTTTCTTTATGGTTATTCCTGCCTGCCCCAGATAATTAAGTTCTGTTCAGTCACTAGTGTTGACCCAGTAAGTTTCCAGTCTCCATCACAGCCCCTGTCTGCTATCAACAGGATCCCCCAATTGTCAATGCTTCCCCCAATCCACTGCTTTCCAGAGAGAGAGAACTTGTGCTGGGAAAATTTTTGGCAATGCTCCCACATTTGAAACCTGAGAATTTTAGACAAGGGCATATATAACCCTTCTCCAAATATAAATAGAAAAAAATGAAAAATTTACTCTAAACTGTATGCAATTGCTGTGGTTAAATGAGTATTCAACATTCCAGTGGAATATTTTCTACTTTAAAACTTTTCTCTATTCCTTACAAGAATGCCAAAATCAAGGACTTAACACTCAAACTTTTCAGAAGTCTAAAATACACTTTACCCTAATATTTCAAAATTTTACTCATTTTCTTCTGGCCACAATTCTTTTATATTTTTTTACTTAAGATAGAAGTGTTGAAGAGATGGCTGAGTAGATAAAGCCTGTTGCCAAGTCTAGAGACCTGAGATTGACTCCAAGAAGCCACATAACAGGAGAGAAGTCACCTCCATGAGTTGTTCTCCGACTTCCACTAATGAGCAAGAGCACATACACACACTCACCCAATAAATTCACAAATGTAAACAAATAGAGTATCAGTGTGTGTATGTGTGTGTGTGTGTGTGTGTGTGTGTGTGTCTGAATCTTCTTGCCTCAGTTTAACAGTCCCAGATATACACACAGCTATTATTAGTAATGAGCATTGCTATGCTATTAAGATTCTGGTTTCCCACTGCTATTAATTTAACCTAATTCCATCGAGAAGTATTTCTGCATAAATTTCAGTGGATTTACATTATATAGCATAGTTACATATAATGACTGTTAGCTCAGTAATATTTTAGACAATGAATATAATAAATAATAACTATCTCAAAATTTTGAAGCAAGTTTTATATGGAAAAATAAAAAGTTTGTCAATAATCTATTTAATAGATTATTGACTGGAAATATTTAGTGTATAATTTAAAATAGTAACCCATGTTAAACAAGTAAATTATTACTCTGACAAAATCTTTTTATATTCGATAAGAGGCATGAGGAAAATATATTTACAGCCACACAATCATGTTTTATTTTCATGCATTTCTAGATGTTCTCTGCATTATGAATACATTAGAATAGTTAAAGGAGTCCTGAAAACCATGAAAACTGTCCCTCAGTAAAGCATTTTAGCAAAATATAGACAAAGATCAGAGGTTACATTTGCACAAGGAATTTAGTTATTATATCATTAAGATTATACCAAGAAGTTAATAAATTATAAATTATATAGATATATATTATTTAAAATAATTTCAATGTTTTGATGATAGAAAATCAAACTTTAAAATGATTGGGAGTTTCAAATTGTCTACTTGGACAGAAGGCAATTCCCTATAAACTGCAGTTATTTTTTTCAAATGTAACTTTGAAAGACTGACATCACTATTGACATAGAAGTTTAGAGAGACTTTAAATATTCCATATTTTACTGTGGAGCCACTTATGATTCAGAAAATTTGTCTTAAAATTCACCAGCCTAAATGAAGAGACTGCATATATTCTTGTGGAGACATGTATTCTACAGTTAAAGTTAAGAACATCAACTACAAGTTAAATCTTAGAAGATTTATGAAATAAAAGTTAATCTTTCCAACTTGTACCTATATGCTTGTGATAGCTAATATTGATTTTTAGCGTAAAAATCAAGAATTAGCCAGGACACAAACTACTGAGCCTCTCTGTGGTAGGTTATAGATAGGGTTAATAAAGATGTAAAGATGTGAATAAAAATGTAGGCAGTCCATCATTCTACAGAAAAATGTCTGGAACTGAGACGAATCAACAATGCAAGCTAATATTTCACATGGGATTTACTACTTGCAGTTTCCTGAAAGTAGGCGCAATAGTTAGTTGTCTTAGCCAGGTTTTCTATTTTTGCACAAACATCATGACCAAAATTCAAGTTGAGGAGGAAAGGATTTATTCAGCTTAAACTTGCACATTGCTGTTCATCACCAAATGAAGTCAGCATGGAACTCACACAGGGTGGTAACCAGAAGGAAGGGGTAGATGTGATATTGCTTACTTGCTTGCTTTCTCTGGCTTGTTCAGATAAGCCAGAACCAAGTTCTTGGTTCTATAAGAAACCAAGACTAACAACTTGGGGATGGCACCATCCACAATGGGCTAGGCCCTCCCCTGCCTGGATCACTAATTGAGAAAATCCTTGCTTCAGGATCTCATGGGGGCACTTCCTCATGAGGGGCTCCTTTTGCTATGATAAGGCTAGCTTGTGTCAAGTTGACATACAAAACCAGCCAGTACAACTGAAACTTTGTCAACTTAATATACAAACATATCAATCACTATTAAGCCTCAACCCTTACTTTCTTACTCAACCCCAAGATCTAAATAACTTTAAAAGTGCTACAGTCTTTACAAATTATTACATATTAAAATTTCAATCCCTTTAAAATATCCAATATCGTTTGAAATTAAAAAGTCTTTTTACCTTTCAAAGTCTCTTAACTGTGGACTCCACTAAAATACTTTTTTTATTTCAAGAGGAAAAATATCAGGGAACAGTCACAGTCAAAATCAAAATTAAACTCCAACCATCCAATATCTGGGATTCACTCACAGTCTTCTAGGCTCCTCCAAGGGCTTGGGTCACTTCTCCAGCCCTACACTTACTAGCACATACCTTATCTTCTAGGCTCCAGCTGCCTGTAGTCCACTGCTGCTGTTGTTCTTGATGGTCATCTCATGGAATTAGCATCTCCAAAACACTGCTGTCTTCCGCTGTAACTAGATTTCACCAATAGCCTCTCAGAGGCCCTCTTCATGGTGCCAAGCCTCAACTTCTTTGCATGGCCCCTTCAATCCTGGGTCATCAATTATAATTGAGGCTGCATCTTTACCAATGGCCTTCCATGGTCTCTATCAGTGCCGAGCCTCAGCTGCTCTTCATGACCCCTTCATATCTTCAAAACCAGTACCACCCGGGGCACTCTTAAACATTACCAAGTAGAGCCACAGCACAAAGTACAGCCTTGGCTATCTCTGGAACACAGCCTCTTTGTGATCTCAGTAAACACTTCCCAGAAAATTTCACCTCAATGATGCTGGTATTTTTGTAATCACTAATTTCTAAGTTCCAGCTAACCAGCATTAATAGTTCCAGTATAATTCAAAGGTTTCCTATTAGTAGTTCTGGTATCTTGATAATCATAGCTGATCCTTCAGCCCCTGTGAAACAAAATTACAGAATCTTCACAATAAAAATAGCAACATACCTGATAAGAGTCTTTAATCTTCCTTCTGAAATTTCACAAGAAAGGCTTCCATCATATATACTTTTCTCAACATTACCTTCCAAGCTCCTACAGAACATCCCACATATCTTCTAACTCCCAGTGGCTCTTCTATCACAGTTTCAAAGTTCTTCCACAATCCTTCCCTAAACATGGTCAAGTTGTCACAGGAATACTGCACTATGCTGGTACCAATCTCTATCTTAGTTAGGGTTTTACTACTGTGAACAGAAACCATGACCAAGGCAAGTCTTATAAAGTACAACATTCAATTGGGCTGGCTTACAATGTCAGAGGTATTGTCCATCAAGATGGATGTAGGGCAGCATCTAACCAGGCATGAAGCAGAGCTGAAAGTTCTACACCTTCATCTGAATGCTGCTAGCAGAATACTAGTTCCAGGCAGCTAGTTTGAGGGTCTTATAGCCCACACCCACAGTGACACACCTATTCTAACAAGGCCACACCCTCTAATAGTGCCACTCTCTGGGCCAAACATATACAAACCATCACAGTAGCTATCATACTCCTTTCCTCTCTTCCATCAAACAATGTGCCCAAACAATCATACCTTTCTGGTAGTCAGCAGTGTGGAAGAACAGAATGTCAACAGTTAGGTTAAACAGTGAAAGTATTGAAACTGGAAGCCTGGCTCTTGAGGTATCAGAGTATTTTAGATTCTAGAATGGGGCCAGTGTATACTAATGCTAGATATAAAGGCAAAATCATGGCTGCAGTCCTCTCATATTCTATGAACTTGAATGAGACTGAATTAAAACAGGGATAACTTGCTTGGCTAAGGAAATCTCAACAGCATACCATTCAGGCTCTATAGTTGTTGCTACTCATGGTTCTCTAGAACACTGAGAAGCAACTGTTGCTCATTGTATGTAAGTCACTAAAAAATAAAAAATAAAAAATAAACAAAAACACAGGGCAATAACCTAATAGCATAAGCCTTGGAGCTATATACAAACTGTAAATTATTGTCTATTTATTTACCAGACAGCTCTCATATGCTGCAACATACTCCCAATGAGGTCTCAGTTCACTCACTTTACCTTGGTCAGTTGCTGCTTCTTAGCCTCCATTTTTCACAATCAATACATCTTCTACAGTGAATATGATAATGTAAACCAAGGTAATTCATATTTCACAACTCTTTTCCTAATAACTTTCTCTAACTCAGTATTACTTAGGTGAAAATGTTCAACCATCTTGCAAACTAAATTCAGTGTCCCCTAGAAACCAATTATAATTTCTTTGCCTTTTTTCCCATTTTTTTCTACCTATTCACATAGAAATACTATATGTGGATATGAATTGTATTTTCACATAGCAATAGTGTTATCAAAAATTATTTCCTATATCAGACATGTTTGTACTCCAGGAAAATCCCTTATGATTTATGATTTTTCAAAATATAAACTGATATCTTTTCCTGAGACTGTCAAAAATCTGTGGTTGAATTAATCTCTCTTTTTGTATTCTAATCATATATTCTTATGATTCATTCATCTTGTTTTCAAATAACTGAGTTTCATTCTGTATTGAATATTACTCAAAATATAGGACATGGGGGATGCATACTTAAATCTCTATATACTATGAAATTTCTTCAATTTTGTCACTGTTTACCTAAGCAATCCTTATTATTTTATTAATCTCAAAGTATTTAGTCCATTCTTTTATAGTTTTATATTTAATAAACTTCTTAAACTGTTATGTGTTGAGACAGACTCATTCCTGGAGCCAGATCATAGATTCGAGGCACCCCAACTCTGGACTGAGGATCCAGAGAGGATCCAAAGCACAGTGAGGAAAGGCTGAAGGATTTGCCTGTGCATCCATCAGAACTAGGCTACAGCACTTACCAGACCAGAGGTGAGAGGGTATGTGTGAATGAATGTGATCCCTTTTCAATTTATATTTGTTCATTGTTGCTTATGGATAAATATTAGTGTAACTTGATCCCCTGATTCACAGGTACTTTCTTTCTCTCACTCTTGGCTCCATCCCTAAACCTGACTCAAGGCACTGAGGTAACCCAGACTGAAAACACACACATGGTATATACTTACAAATAAGTGGATATTAACCAAAAATTATAGAATTCCTAGGATCCAACTTACAGACCTTAAGTTTAGCAAACAAATAGGTCCACATGAGGATTGTTCAATCTCACTTAGAAAGGGGAAGTAAATAATCACTGGAGGAAGAGGGAGGGAGGGACCTGCATGGGAGAGAGAGGATGAGAAGAGGATAGGGGGAACAGGGTCAGATATTGTGAGGGTGGGGAAGGAGATAATCCTAGAGGGCCAACAGTATGAAGGGAAATATGCAACCTGGGGGGCACAGTTGGGGGAGCCTCTAGAAAGTACCAGAGACCTAGAAAGTGATAGAACTCTCAGGACTCAGTGGGAGTGATCCTAGATGAAATGCCCAAAATTGGAGAGTAGGAACTCTTAAGAGTCTACCTTCAGTAGATAGACAAGGCCTCAATTAGAGGGATGGGGTTACCAAGCCACAGTTAAAATTTCTGACCGAGAATTGCTCCCATCTAAAAGAACAGCATGAGCAAAATGAAAAAGAGACTGAGGGAAAGGTGGTGCAACTTAGGATCTATCTCTTGGTGTGGGAGGGGACAGGAAGACTAAGGCCTGGCACTATTACTGATGCTATTCTTTGCTTGCAGATGGGAGCCTAGCATGGCTTTCCTGTGAAAGGCTGAACCAGCAGCTGACTGAAATTTATATCCAACCATTAGACTGAAGTTGGGCTCCCCTATGTTTGAATTAGGGGCAGGATTGAAGAAACTGAAGGGGCAAAGTGTCACTTGATCTGATCATATATTAAGCCAACCTCAGAAGAAAAACATTTTGTCCCATTTGGTGGAATGCATATATTAAATGAAGTGAAATGTTTAGGGGAATCAAGGAAAGTATGGAAGAGGAGAGGGGAAAACTGAGGTAGAGAGAGCTAAGTAAAAAGGAAACACAGAAGCAGACTTGGTAGCAATAACTTATTATGTTCTCACCTGGAACCTGTAGACCAGCACATATATTGGATGTATTGTTTCCATGACACTCTTTTACCACAAGAAATTATGTGGGGAAAAAATGACCACACCATTAAAGTTTATAGACTTTGTCTCAGAATAAGACACTAGAAGTGTGGATAGGGAGGTTATAGTGTACTATTTCCTATAGTTTGAATAACAGGATTTAAAACTGTGGACCTTTGGCTTGGGAGTCCACAGACGCTGTGTGTGTTCATATTAGGTATGCTGAACACCAATGAGTTTTGACGGCGGTTTTTCTCTAGCCACTTAAGCACTTGACACACAGAGAACTAACATGCATCAAATTAGATTCAGTAATTTTGCTCATGAGGTCAGAGATCGTTATTAGAATTGTCAAAATAGAAATAATTACTCAGTATTTCTCAATATGTGGCATATAGTGTGCTTGCTAATTCTGTGTGTCAATTTGACACAAACTGGGGTTATCAAAGAGAAAGGAGCCTCTCTTGAAGAAATAAATGCCTCCTTGAGATTCAGGTGTAAGGCATTTTCTCAATTAGTGATCAATGGAGGAGGGCCTATTGTGGGTGATGCCATCCCTGGGCTAGTAGTCCTAAGTTCTTAAAGAAGGCAAGCTGAGCAAGCCAGTAAGTAATATCCCTCAAGGCCTCTGCATCAGCTCCTGTTTTCTGACCTGACTGAGTTCCAGTCCCGACTTCCTTTGGTGATGAACAGCAATATGGAAAGTGTAAACTGAATAAACCATTTCCTCCCCAACTTGCTTCTTGTTCCTGATGTTTTGTATAGGAATGGAAACCCTGACTAAGACAAATCTTTACCAGCACAGTGGGGTATTCTTCTGACAACCTTATCATGTTTGGGGGAGGACTGTAGAGGGACTTTGGAGCTTTGAGCTTAAAGAGCCATTAGGATATTAAGAGCTATGTGGAATGTTCTGGAGGAGTTTGGACGATAATGTTGAAAACAGATGGAGGCCTGGCTTTTGAAATTTCAGAGAAAAGATTAAAGACTCTTATCAGAGCTGTTGATATTTTTATTGTGAAGATTCTGTGATTTTGGTTAGCTGAGGCTGAAGAATCAGCTGTGATTAACAATATATCAGAACTACTAAAGCAAAAACTTTGCATTACTTGGACATTGATGCTGGTTAGCTAGAACTAAGAAATTAGTGGCGATTAAGAAGAGACCAGCATCACTGAAGCAAAATCTTCTGGGAAGTGTTGTCTGAGAGCACAGAGGCTGTGTTTCAGAAATAGCCAAGGCTGTACCTTGGGCTATGGTTGGACTTGGTAATGTGTAAGAGTCACCCAGATGGTCCTAGTTTTGAAGGCATGGAGGGATCATGGAGAGCAGCTGAGGCTTGGCACTGTGAGAGGCCAGGGAAGGCCATTGGTGAAGGTACACCCTCAGTTGCAATCGATGGCCCAGGACTGAAAGGGTCATGTGAAAGAGTTGAGGCTTGGCACTGTGAAAAGAGCCTATGAGAAGCTATTGATGAAGTTTAGTTACAGCAGAAGACAGCAATGTTTTGGAGATGCCAATACCATGAGATGACCATCAAGAACAGCACCAGGAGTGGAGTACAGGCAGCTGTAGCATAGAAGACAATGTGTGTGCTACAAAGGGCAAAGCTGGAGAAGTGACCCAAGCCCTTGGAGGACCCCAGAAGATCTTGAGTAGTTCCCAGATATGGGGCAGTTAGAATTTGGTTTTGATTTTGAATGTGACCGTGCCCTGATGTTTTTCCATCTTGAAAGAAGAAAGTATTTTAATGGAGCCCACAGCTAAGAGACTTTGAATTGCAAAATGACTTTGAAATTTAGAAGATAGTGGATATTTTAAAAGGATTGAAATTTTAATATGTAAAAATTTGTAAGACTGTGGGACTTTTAAAGTATTTAGATCTTGCGAAACAATCAGAAAGTAAGTGTTGATGCTTCCTAGTGATGCATTTATATGTCAAGTTGACAAGGGATCAATTGTACTGACTGGTTTTGTGTGTCAATTTGACACAAACTGGAGTTGTCACAGAGAAAGAAGCCTCCCTTGATGAAATGCATACAGGAAATCCAGCTGGAAGGCATTTTCTCAATTAGTAACCAAGGGCGGGAGGGCCTATTGTGGATGGTGCCATCCCTGGGCTGGTATTTCCTGGTTCTATAACAAAGCAAGCTGAGTAAGCCAGGGGAAGCAAGCCAGTAAATAACATCCCTCCATGGCCTCTGTATTAGCTTATGCTTCCTGACTTCCTTAGGTGATGAATAGCAATGTGGAAAGTTCAAGCTGAATAAGCCCTTTCCTCTCTAACTTGCTTCCTAGTCTTGATGTTTGAGCAGAAATAGAAACTTAAACTAAGACTTATAGTCATATAAAGCTTTGTGAGTCACCTGTGCAAAGCTTTGTAGGTATGTACTAATATCCATTCATTCTCTTTCCACTTCTAACAGTCATATTCTGAAATCAGTGGACTATTTGTAATGAGTTAACAATGTGTTCTTTGAACTTCCTTTCAATGGGATATATTAGAAATGAAAGGGAAAGAATGATTAGATTTTAGCAGAGCCTTCCAGAGGAGAAAAACACCTTTAATGCTTTCTTTTTTGTTCATCCTGCTATGGGGAATGAAAACAGAGTGGTGAGACATTCTAGAAAACAGCAAGAATTCAAAGGGAAAAAATAACATTGCTTTATATTTTCTAGTCTGTGCTTTTTATATTCATGCATTTCATTACATCCTACTTAATTGCTTACTTTATAATCTACTCATGCTTAAAGTTATACATGCAGAAAAAGTAATCCAAGCATATTCAAATTTATAAAGACAAAAAAATTAATAAGTGACACATGAATATATGTTTTCAAATAGATAAAATTATATAAATAAACATTTAAATACTAATAGATAAGTGTACTATTGTAGATGTATACTTGAGTTGGATCCAGGAGAAACACGGTAAACCTAAAGTGAGATGTAAATATGATGGAGAAGAGGTGTTGTTCTGAAAAACAATTGATACCACATAAACACAATGTGACATTGGCTGAAATGAAGAATAAAAAAAAAATCATCAGACAATGCTGTCATACAGGCTTGAAATAGATACATTTAGGGCAGGAAGACTCAGAGGAACAAATTTCACATAAGTATTTTCTAAAATATAAAGGCAACGTTTGTTCTTCTATGAGTTTCAGAGAAAAGTAGAGAGAATTCTTAAAAAAATCTTCAAAGATATCCTCCCCCAGAAATCTATCTTACCCCCACTAAATACCTCCTTACACATTTTAATGCCAAGCTTTTAAGTTAAAATTTACATAATAAATTTCAAAGGTACTATTATTCACATGATGAAGAAAGGATTTCATAGTAATACAAATGGATAGTGAAACATCAGTATTCCACATCAATACTTTAGGTTCTATGTACATTTGCAGGAAGTACAAATGATTAACTTCAAATTGATACATCCCATTGCACAAATTCACAGGGAAAGCGAGGCTTTGCTTGCAAGGAAACAACACTCTGCAAAACAGAAATGAAATGACATGGCATGCGTCATAGTAATGAGATTCTGGTAAGTGGAAAAATAGTTGTCAAAAGTTGTTCAAGTTGCATGATAACAAGGGAGCCTGGAACATTTAGAATTTGGGGCGTGATAGTTGAGCCTACACAGAATGTTCAATGCTGATCTTTTCATCTAGCTAAGGAGAAAAATACCTATGAATTTTAAAAAGGCTTGACCATCCCATCTTCCTGGCAAAATCCTTGTCAATGTGTGATCTGAAAAGAGTCCAATCAAGCACACTGAAAATTCAGTGGTTTTTCCCTCAGGAAAGGAATTCTTCCTGACAAGTGAACACTGGATTTTGTTTTTTGCCTGGGGATTTGTTTCTAGAGAAAAGTTTATTTACTGCAAATAAATTCCACAATATAGAAAAATCACAGAATACCTCAAATAACCTTGATTTCTATGCAAAATTCAGCATGTGCTTGATTGTTTTTATGATTGTTTTCTCTGAATAAAATCAGAATTTTCATCATGAAATGAATATGATTCTCATGTATCATGTGTCTATTTCCTTGATTACACATCATATCTAGTCAACAAAACATGCAATACTAGGGCACCAGTGTATAAGTTGTGGGTATTGATAAGAAACTTTGTTCTTTGCCCTTATATTTTACTATATAAGAACTAACTCCTTTAAAATGGGACTATGAGAAAATATTAAATATTATAGTATTATTATTAAAGTATTGTAACAAGCACTCACCAAGTTACAATATTTATGTATACATCTCTGTGTGTGAATATGTGCATGGGAGAAGGTGATTTATCAAAAAAGAGTGTAGGCTGTCATTATTTGTATATATAGGTTATATATGGTAAGTCTTATCTATATTGTATTATATTTACATAATATGAAATATCAGTGTATGAAATAGGGACTCCACAGTCAATGAGGTAAAGATAAGCACAAATAGTAACTGATAAAACCTTTGCTGGCAATCTGGCTAGTGTGAGTGAGGAACTCCAGGCCAAGCAGAAATATAACTCAATACATAAACCCAGAAATGAATGAAGGAATGAAGGAATAAATGAATGATACAGTGTTGTCTTAGTAGGTACATGTATTTATTTTTAGGATTGTGTTTTGTTTTCTGTTTCCTCTTTTATATAGATCTCTTCTAATAAAGAACAGTGGTCTCTTCTAGGGTTAAGACAAGTTTCTCCACTGCTCAAGCCAAGAAATGGCTAATCCTTCTGGAATTAACTACACCCTGCAACTTATTCACAGTGTGTAGCTTTGCCCACTAACTCTGATTACTTGCTTCCTGTATTCCATGATGTTTATCCTCAAACTGCCATTTATGTAGGCAATTTAGTTGGAATTTATGTTTAATAAATGTCCACTGACATTATAGAATGGCTAGATAGCAATGCTCTTATTAAACAGATGTCACTCATGGATCAAATAAATGTTTTCTTATTATCCATTCCTTCAAAAAACTCAAAAATGCAGTGCTAACAAGAGTATGAACAACAACAACAACAAAACAAAAAAGATCACTGTGAAACATACATGAGCCAAGTGTTTTTTAAAGATATATATTCAAATATGTACTAGCACATAATAAGTGTAAATTTTTGTGAACCAACATATTCATGAAAAGGTAGACAGAAAAAAAGCCTTGTAAAAATGAATTGCACTGACTACAGACTGAATATTTAATGACCCAGAGCATATGTAGATTTCAAATGCAAAAGCATTTGCAGTAGAAACTCCTGGATTCAGGTCATTAAGGTAGAGGTGTGAGACCATGGCTTAGAACCATCCTTAGGAGAGACAGTGATACCAGGTTCAGCAGCCTTTAGCTGCTGGGTTTTGTGACTATAAGAGCTGGCATCTGTTTACTGACAAAAAGGGACTGAACAGGGCAGTAAGTTAATAGGAGGATTGATCTGAGGCTTTTCTGGCTCCGAAGTTAGTGAAATAAATACCTGGTATTAATGTCTAGGTCTTCAGAAGTTTTGTTAAAGCATTCTATACTCACTAAGAACATTTTTCTTCATACCAGAAGAATCTTCATTGGACCATAAAGACAGAGCTAGAATTCTGTCATGTATCATGGTATTTATACATGCTTTTCAAAGCTTTTTATAAGGTATAGTACTATTCTAACAGTTTCTACATTGTAAAAGTCAACTACTGCTGCTGTCTACACCCTATGTTCTCTTATTCCTTCTCTGAAGTATATGCAAAGCTATGCTGTTTTACAATGCATCGCTGATCATAGATTTACACCAATGCAAAGACTCTTCTCAATGGATAATACCCATTTCTTCAGGTTTGGCATTAGCATCAATTACAGTTAGATTCTCTAAATGTTTACTTATTGAGGAAAGAAGGACATGGCTTTCATTGTTTTTAGTGAAACACTTCTGATAGTAACTAAGTTATGATTCTATCTTTTGTCAAAATTTTTCATAAATTACATTTAAACACTGAAAATTTACATACAAATCAGCTGTATACATTGGATCTGCTTGAAGTCTGACTTTTGTAATTAAAAAAAAACAAAAAAACAAATGAGGTTTAGCCAAAATCTTTGGTCATAAATATCTACAGGGTAGATTAAAATCTTTTTTATTAGGGAAAAAAAACAAGAAATATTTCCCATGGACCTTTTACATTTGTAGTCTGATGAGCTGTGAATGTACAAATAGAAGAAATATGCTAGTTACATGTAAGTCAAAAATCCGCATTTAACCTTATACCTGTTATAATAAATCCCAAGTGCATTGGCTAACAAAGAGAGTAATATTCCCTCCATTTTGTAGGTAAATGTCCAGTATTAGTATTAATGTGCTGTAATCAAGGGGCAGGCAAGGCTCTTTTCTCCTGGAGGCATGGGGAGTCATGATCGAGTCTTCATTGCTTTCCTGCCAAGCCAAACTCTTAGTCTCTGGATGTTCTACGTCCCCTCTTCCTCTTTGGTTTGTATGGATCTATCTAAACCTATTCTATATAAACCTAGAATACTAAGCTCCTTTATGTTATACCTAAGGTGCAAAAGAATTCAGTCTTTGCTTTTAGAGCATTAATTGTTTCTTCTCTCACAGAATAGGTATGGATTACCCTAGTTTCTTTATTTCTAATTGCAAGCCTCTATGCATGAAGTTAAGTGTATTCCTCTACAGTCGACTGTGAACTAAGCTGATGTCTGTATTCCTCCGCTGGAAACCAGTGCATCATCACCTGCCTCAAATATTGTCTTTTCCCTCTTTTTACCAATATAATTGTCATAAGAAGCAAAAACTGCATGGTATTGGTACAATGACAGGCAGGCGGATCAATGGAACACGATTGAAGATCCAGAAATGAACCCACACACCTATGGCCACTTGATCCTCAAAAAAGGGGCTGAAAAAATCCAATGGAAAAAAGATAGCCTTTTCAACAAATGGTGCTGGTTCAACTGGAGGTCAGCATGCATGAGAATGCGAATTGATCCATCCTTGTCTCCTTGTACTAAGCTCAACTCCAAATGCATCAAGGACCTCCACATAAAGCCAGACACTCTGAAGCTAATAGAAAAGAAACTGGGGAAGACCCTTGAGGACATCGGTACAGGGGGAAAGTTCCTGAAGAGAACACCAATAGCGTATGATCTAAGATCAAGGATTGACAAATGGGACCTCTTAAAATGACAAAGTTTCTGTAAAGCAAAGGACACCATCAAAAAGACAAATCGGCAACCAACAAATTGGGAAAAGATCTTCACCAACCCTACATCAGATAGACGGTTAATATCCAATATATACAAAGAACTCAAGAAGTTAGAGCCCATAAAACCAAATAACCCTATTAAAAATGGGGTACAGTTTTAAACAAAGAATTCTCATCTGAAGAACTTTGGATGGCGGAGAAACATCTTAAAAAATCCTCAACTTCATTAGTCATCAGGGAAATGCAAATCAAAACAACCTTGAGATTTCACCTTACACCAGTCAGAATGGCTAAGATTAAAAATTCAGGAGACAGCAGGTGTTGGCGAGGATGTGGAGAAAAAGGAACACCCCTCCACTGCTGTTGTGGTTGCAAATTGGTACAACCACTCTGGAAATCAGTCTGGTGGTTCCTCAGAAAACTGGGCATGTCACTTCCGAAAGATCCTGCTATACCACTCCTGGGCATATACCCAGAGGATTCCCCAGCATGTAATAAGGATATATGCTCCACTATGTTCATAGCAGCCCTATTTATAATAGCCAGAAGCTGAAAAGAACCCAGGTATCCCTCAACAGAAGAATGGATGCAAAATATGTGGTATATATACACAATGGAGTACTATTCAGCCATTAGAAACAATGAATTCATGAAATTTTTAGGCAAATGGATGGAGCTGGAGAACATCATACTAAGTGAGGTAACCCAGTCTCAAAAGATCAATCATGATATGCACTCACTAATTAGTGGATATTAGCCTAGAAAATTGGAATACCCAAAACTTAATCCACACATCAAATGAGGTACAAAAAGAATGGAGGAGTGGCCCTTGGTTCTGAAAAGACTCAGTGTAGCAGTATAAGGCAAAACCAGAACAGGGAAGTGGGAAGGGGTGGGTGGGAGAATGGTGGAGGGAAGTGGGCTTATGTGACTTTTGGGGAGTGGGGGTACCAGAAAAGGGGAAATCATTTGAAATGTAAATAAAAAATATATCAAATGAAATAAAAAAAAAAGAAAAAAGAGAAGTGCTCTCATGGGATGCAATCCTGGTGTGTGATATGAATATTTGTCTCATATTCTGAGGCCCCTGAATACTTGGCCCCCAGTTTGTGGCACTGTTTGTGTAGGTTTAGTGGGTTCTCTTTTGCCAGACGTTTATATAACAAAGGTCCAACTTTGAGATTTCTATAGTCACGTGCCATTTCGTCTGTACTGTCTGTGCTTTATATTTATGATGTGAAATTTCACCAATGTCTCTGGTTACCTGCTTGCCTGCTATATTCACTTCACTATAATGGAAGTGGTGCTCTGTGCCTGTCATCCAATATAAGGTTATCATATATGTAAATTGCCAGGATCATAGTGATTTGGGACAGCAATAGAAAAGTAACTATGTCAGCATTCCTTTGCATACACAGGATTTACATGAAAATCATACTCAATATAACAGTAGCTATATGGTATCTGCTAGCCTCCTTTTTGTAGTTTTAAATTTCCTTTCATATTTTAGAAGTTCTATATTACATTTTAAAATTTTTTAATTATAAAAATTAATTAAATTCCAAAACCCTTAAGACCTTTAAGCAATTAATAGAATCAGACAGAATTAAATTGGCACATGACATGATAATTTTCCTATAGTAAACTTCCTGCCAGCTGTTGGTTGGTGTCAAACACCAAAGAGGGCTACTAAGAGGTTAACAATGTTCTAGTTCTACAGTTGGGGGATGGAATGCATATACTGCATCTGTTTTGCTTTCTTTCTTAATATAAATGATTAAAGTTTTCTGTACGTGATACCAGTTACATTTCATTGTGTCACGGGGAAATGCCCTGCGGTCTAGATACAACCAGTAGCATCTTCTTCATTAGACATTCCAGAGGATGCCTAGCTCTGTGGGGATTCTCCACACTGTCATCTTTGACAGCTCCAACACTCCTTAACAGGACTTCCTGTCAGATTTTCTTTCATGTTTTTTTTCATCTTTTTTTTTATGTTGATTCTCTGTTTAAATTGTTTCTTTTATTCTTCTTCTCTCATTTCTTAATACAATAAAATATAAAGTCATACAAGTCAAAAGGACAGCCACCACACAAAAAACTGTTGTGCCCCTCAAAGTTGAAAACATAAGCATCACCCTGCATAACGCCATGCAGATGTCTCCTTATTGTAGCATTCAGATAATTATAGGTGACAAATCACCTCCAAGCCCTTCGCAGTGTTCTTGCTGGTGGTGTTATTTTGTTATTATTATTTATCTTTCCTAACAATGATTTTGAAAGGCTTTGAACTCTGTATAAAAACAATAAAATATATATTTTTCTTAATAAAATCTTTCCAGTTAATGTTTCTGGCATAGAATATAGTACAAAGATTATCTTGATAATGCTTTTTTTTTTCAGGGTTAAACACATATGTTGGACATTGTTCAAGGAATTATGCCACTATTTGCAAAAAGGGGCTTATTTTTAAAACAAAAGTAATTTTATTTATTAAAAAGATTTCCTTAGACAAGATGTTTTTAAGACATTAGACATAGAAGTTAAAAATTAAAATAATATGAAAAAGTGAAAGATTTCTAATTCCAGTTTCTTACTTCACTCAAATCCTTTTGCTTTATATAGACATTTTTCTTTCTATGTATCATTAAGGAAGTTATTTAAAACCTAAGATAAGCAAGAAATGAAATTTAACATGTAAAGATACAGGATAAAAGTCAGTGACAGACTGTTTTCTTGATAGTATTTAGGCTCTGGGCTCAATTTCCAGGAAGGGAAGAAAGACAGGCAGACAGATAACTAGGTGGATCTATTCTGGCCTGCAGAAACATCACAGTTAATAAATCTTTTGCCATAGTTTGATGTTCATCATCTACATAAAAAGCCAGTCTAAACTATGAGAGTAATTAGGCACTGTTTCTGAAAACAAGGAAGAGATACCTGAAAAAGATAGCTAAATTTCAACTCTGGCTGACATGTCCCTGCTTTTTCATACACACACACACACACACACACACACACACACACACACACACACACACACACAGACACACACACACATTTACATCTACAGGCATGCACCAACTTATATCCACACCCCACACATGTACATACACACATATACACATATGTACATACACACATGTAAATGAGAAATGGTTTGCATTTTGAAATTAGATTTGGATGTAAATTTGAGATTTAGCATCAAAATGAAAGCATTCAGCCAGCTTGTTCAGTTTAGGGACAGCAGAAACTGAAGGTGGTCTCTTGGCTTACATCCTTCCTTTTGTATTCCTATTCCCTAGGGTTGAGGAACTAGAACATGAGGAAGTTTCTTAACATCAGTTCCTCCAGTCACTAAATAATGACAAGAGTATTCATTCACAGAAAAAATTGTAAGCCATCAGTGAAATTATACACTTACTTATTAACTTTGTATCCTCCTGAATTAGTGATAAAAATATTTAGTGAAAGATCATAATCAACTGGAGATTACATAGAAGGTCATTATGCTACCCTCACTAGCATGTGCTTAGTAGAAACAACACAAATAACTTTTAAATGAAACACACTTTCTATATATTGATCACATTACCAGTAAGAATACATACAATTCGGGTGGGAAATATTGACCCAAACATAGTTATATATGTTAACGCATGTGTATTATATCTTTGTTGTTAAAATTTTATAAAGTCAGATGTAGTAATCAGTTTTTTAACAGTAACTTTGGAAACAGTGTCCTGATGAATGAGTGGACAAAACCTATTAGTATACCATGAAGATCCGTATAAAACACAGTGCTTTATACGACTCCGCCAAACCTGTACCAGTATTAGAGCATCTGAGGTGAAACTAGTGCCCACCGTGCGATTACCAGCAGACATTCTCCACAGACCCCCCTGCTCTTGCATCCCATGGACAGAGATGTACAACTTGTCTACAGGGCTCCCCATCACTTTGTATTTTGTAGGCAGAGATGGACTTTCATTTTTCCCACCTGTGCTTATAAAATGAATATCATCTCAATAGATAAAATGTCTTCTTTTGAAGATTTCCTCTGTTTAGAATAAAATCTTCAGTTTGGCTAAACTTAGCGTCCCTGTCTTTTCTTTCAACTTACTGTTCCTGCAGGTGACACCTGGAAATTTTAATGGTACTCAGGATACAGAGGCTAAGGAAATGGGGGCCATTTAGGAAATTACTGATCTCATGGCTACTATCACAGCTCTGAGCATTAAAGTTCTTCTGTGTCTAGGAAGCCCTCTTCAGCATCCATGCACCTGCAGCACAATGACTCAGTGTATCTAGAGAATAAAAGCTCAGGCCCTTTAATTCTTAATCACTGTAAAATGCTGTGTCTGAAAAGCTGTTTTCTAACTATGCAGTCTAAAAATTTTAGTTGATTTTATGTGTTAGAGGAGAGAGAATTATTTAATGTAATGTAGACCTCAACATATTTTTCCTATGCTTTAAGGAGAATAGAAACTGGATGTTAGGACTCTCAATATCATTTTTTTTGAATCAATATTTTGAATTCACAAAAACTAATTGAACTAAATTATGCATACTGCAAGGGTTATTTGTTTCTATAACACTGAAACTCTAAAAAGCAACTTTTGCATTTTCATTTGTAATGCATTATCCACTTATAATTTCATAACTATTGAATATTTTAAGTAAACATATTGCTACTAGCTCATTATTTTATCATGTAAATCATACTTCCAGTAATCCAAAATGACGTTAACACTTTAGTTATAATTTTGTTGTTTGTGATTGAAATTATTCAGTGTGAATGAAGAGAGTTTTGAATTCTCTCCATCACTGGGAAAAGCTTCAAGCTTACCATAGCATCAGCTAGCTCTAGCTGCTGAACTAATTACCCAGTTTACACTTCCATGTCAGGAAAAATTTTGGTTTATTTCTGTAGTATTTTCTGCTGCAACGATCCCGCTTGTCTACTCTGGTGTCAAATTCTGTAATAGTTATTCTCATGACAGAGTTCATAGGGGCTTTTCTATTAAGTTGAATTCAAAAGGCAGGTTTCCCCTAAGGATTTCTGAATGCCAAGCTGACAAAATACCAGAGAGCTTTTCTTTCTTTTTTAATAGTCCTCTTTTCACCTCTTTTCTTTTGCTCTTTTAAAACTCCAGCAGAATAGGAGGTATAATTTAAAATTTACATAAAACTAAGGGACACAAAAGCTTATATTAGACTAATTGTTATGGTTTATATTAAATGTCATGAACTTAAGTAGGAAATATATAGAATGAATAAAAATGGATAAATATTCTTCTTCTGGATTTCATTTTATTTATTGGGACTGGCATATTTCATTATGATACTGGCTTTCAAAAAACCATGAAATTATCAACAGTAATTTGCTGTTGCACCTAAGCTTTGTGCTGATGCACTTAAATTCCTTGTCTGAAAAATATTCTGAGAATATGATATTCAAAGGAAGAGACCCAGCTTCAAACTTGTTCCTGAGACCTGAATTTTTTTGAGAAAATATGCTGATGTTTCAATTATTGTGAATGCTACATTTCCCAACCCTAAGGTTTTTGCTAAAATCTTTACATGTGGTTGTAGCCTTTACTAAAAGGAATTTATGTTTTGTTACCTTCTACACTGTAAAAATCTAAGCTACTTTTCTGAAGAAAATATGAGACTTTTAATTACTAGTTTTTAACTTGATGGTGTCTGAATTTCAGAAATAATTCCAGATAAGTTAGCATTACAGAAGTTATTTTAATAGAAAATAAGTACATATTATTGTGTGTATGTGAGTGTATATGCATGTGTGTATTCACATAAGGAATAAGTGAAGACCTATATGTCATAGTGTAAATGGAAATCAAAACTCAGCTATAGGAACTCATCTTCTAATTTGCTTGTGAAAGTACCTTTTTTTTTCTTTGTTTTGCTTTTAGTTGTTGGCTTTGATTTTGCTCTTTGCCACTGTTTATACCCAGCTTTCTGTCTCAATATCTTTGAGAAATTCTCATGCTCCAACTTTCTTCTTGACATAAGATCACTGTGGATTACAGAATCAAGACTGACTTTAACATTGGTATTCAAATTCAAACCAACACACTCTCAAGTAAATACTGAGCCATTTCCACAAGTTAAATATTTTATTAAGAAACAGAAGTTCCAAATTTTTTGATTTGAGATTAATTAGTTAATTTTAATCTATCTAGAAACAACATATTGATAGTATCAGAGACATTCATACTGATTAGAACCTTGTATAGAGAGTGACCTGCTAATATGAAATACCTAACTGTGTGAGAATAACTGATTCAAGAGTGGCTGTTGCATAGCAACTTTGCCCTACCCCAACTATGGTCATGAATAGCCTCTATAATTACAACAGAGTCTAAGTAGCACCCTAACACATATAGAGACATGGGAACAGAGAGAAATGAAATAAATAGAAAACCTACAAAATTGTTTATTGAAGTGAATTATCAGTGAAGTTCCAGAGCAGTTAACATATGCCTACCCAAATTATCAGCACCCTCCTAGGACCCAGACCACCATTCTCTGACTGATATCAGGTACACAAAACCTCCTGAAAGCTTGATTCTCTTGAGAGAATTCTGGGACTCAGTGTTTTCTTTTGGAGTTTTCAAACCATCTATCCTATTTCACCATAGTAACCATGTGTTGGGAAATTGAAATAATTTGAACATTTTCCAGGAATTTTGGCCCTTGATTGAAAATTGGTCTTGATTTCTTGAGCATCAGATATTCCTTGAGTCATGGAAGAAGCCTAGGACGCTTGGGCAATCCATGAACCCTGCTTTGTGTTCTCCCTGTGGAGTAACAGGGAGCTTTCATACAACTTGTGGCTACAGTTAAGATTCAGAATGTTGGTACTCCAGTGGCTTTGTTCTCTCTGTTCAGGCAACACCCCTGTATCATGTGGTGATACAAACTTACATGTCAATCCTCTATTCTTACCTAAGTATCTCCAGAAATAGGCTCATAGACAACACGTAAAGTGTAACTCCTAGCTGTCTTCAACCAATCAATTTCATGATTAAGATTAACAATCATAATCATCATCAAGAATATGAATGATTCCAGGGGTAGTATGATTCCTAGTATATCTTCCTTGTTTGCTATGCAGAGTAGGCAGATGCTTGCTAAGTCACACTGATGGGTTACTATATATATAACCAGATGACTCTCTTGTAGTATTGTGCCAGACATTATTTATTTTAGTAAATTTAGTAAACAATTATCAATTTACAAATCAGTTACTAAGATGGAATCCTGACCATTGGGTGAAGATACCATGAAACCTAACTTTAATATAATGAACAAAGTGTCACAAGAACCTTCATCTCCAAATTGGCATGAGTGATATTTATGTGTTTGTTTCTGAATGCCTATTATGTTTACTTCTGACTCATTTCCTTCTTGGAATAAAATTCTACAGGAAGCTTTGGATAAGAGGTCTTCACAGGAAGAAATTCAGGAGGCTATAGATATAGAAATGAATGATATATATAGACACGTAAAATTAAATTAAGTAAAAGAGATACCATGGAAATTGGATCAACCTTTAAAATAGACAAATACATCTCTTGATTTTCTATTTCAGATTCATCGTTGATGCTAGCATACGTCAATTTAAACTAAAAGAACTTAGCTGGAATAGCCAAATATGCAAATCTCATTAATCTCCATACCCAGATGGTATTGTGGACACAAGACTCACATAGAAAAAAATCATTGATATTTAAGAGGATGTTCTATCTTGATAGGGAGTAACAAGTATTAAATAAGAACCTTTCCTTAGTTCTTATTTCTTCTCTTACTGTCAATTAATTTGGTATTTGTCTACACAATTGATGGAAGGTTATTTATGAAATAACTTGGCAGGCATAATGGGGCATTGAGATTTATATCAAAGAATCCTTTATTCCAATTAAGCTCATTCATAAAATTTGTTATAAGAGTCAGTTTTAAGCTATGATTTAGCATTTTAGTATTCCCCAATAACTAAAATTCATGGACCAGTAGATAAAGCCTATGATTGAATTAAACATGATATAATGTTGGACATAATGATTCTGTGGCAAAAAATTTATCATTCTGTTGCCTTGATCACATGCTATATTCCTTGCAGAACATATCATTAGATGATTTGATGCTTCCAGTCTGAGACAGAGCAACTTCTCCACTGAATTTAAAGTTATATTGTCATTAAGCCACTAGGAACTTCTCTTGTGTTTATCTTAGTATAAATTGGAAGAAATTAATTTTGCTAGTGGTGTGATTAACATTTCTTTCAGAGGTAATTAGACCATTATTCGATAAACATGGGTATAAGGTGTAATATGTCTAGAGTATAGAATTTCTGTTGCTAGATCTCTTGATATCACTACATATTACTATCATTAACCTTGTTAAAATTAGCACAAAACTAGAGTAATGTAATTCACACACAATTAAGTCATGCTTAAGACATCAGGAATAATGGCTTATTTTGCCCTACAAAGAAAATACCCAGAGCTTTTTGAGAATTTTCCTGAAGTAACAACAATTCTAAAAGAGAATTGACAAATTAAGTTGCAGACACTTGCTCTAACCTTGTGATTGCTTATAAAAATATGGTTTGTAATAGCCATAAGTATTTTCTCTAAATTGCATTACAGTATTGTGTTTGAATATAATAAGGAATTATTATACTATTCATATGAATATATAAATGTATATTTGTAGCAATTAATTTATACCAATTAATCTGTACATAGTGTATATATTCATACATATAGTCTTTAATAGGGAGTGGTTTAACCCACAATCATTTTAACTTTGATATGATAACTGCACAAAGACAGTATATATTTAACAGAAAATACAGATTGAATATTGAGGTTTAATCTCATTCTATAGAAGAAAATATAATCTTTTGATTCAGTGGCAAGAATCCATACTCTTATGTTGGCCAAATTGCATTACAGTATTGTGTTTGAATATAATAAGGAATTATTATTATACTATTCATATGAATATATAAATGTATATTTGTAGCAATTAATTTATACCAATTAATCTGTACATAGTGTATATATTCATACATATAGTCTCTAATAGGGAGTGGTTTAACCCACAATCATTTTAACTTTGGTATGATAACTGAACAAAAACAGTATATATTGAACAGAAAATACAGATTGAATATTGAGGTTTAATCTCATTCTATAGAAGAAAATATAATCTTTTGATTCAGTGGCAAGAATCCATACTCTTATGTTGGCCAAATGATTACAAATGGAGTGAATTAATCTATAGCATACTGTGTTGCTATACTGTAATGTTTAGTAGAAGTATTGAATTCAATTTTACTTGTATTTCAATTAGCAATTGGATTTATTTTAATAAAACCCCATTTGAAGTCAACATGTTTTGATATCTAAAATGTTTTCTCTTTCTTATTTTGTGATGATAGAACATGCAATAAATTAAAAGTATCATGTTGTTTATGCATAATGGATCAATTTTCCATTATAGTAGATAATTGACAGAGTGTCAAGTAGACTAATATTTATAACTCAGATTTTATCTTCATTTTTTTGGGATTTACAACGTTTCAACCTTTGTGAAAGCTACTGTTTTTCAATTTATTGAATATTGTGACTTTAAAAACAGGCAAACAAAATCATTCTGACTATTTAATGTTGTATGTAGGGTTTTTCTTCCTCAAGAAACCTTCTATCATTTGGTGAATAATTTTGCAAGGAAACCATCTACATAAAATATTAAACAATTTATAATCACTCTTCATAACTATGAATCAGTCACAGGAAATCCTGTGTGGATGATATCATCCTTGATTAAGAAAACTCAGAAAATAAGTCAATAAATATTTATGGCCAAAAGAAAAGGCAACACAGAGTAAGATGGGAGAAGAAAATAATCCAAAAGCTAAACTAATAGAGGAGAAAGGTTTGAACTACACATGTATTGAACAGACATTACAAGAGGAATTTTTTATTTTATTTTTTTCTTTAATTTATGTATTTATTCATTATACATCCTGACTGCTGCACCACTCCTCCTGGTTCCCCACCTATACAAGGCCCTCCTCCATCTCCCCTCCTTTTTCTCTGAGAAGAGAAAAGTAAACCCTGGGTATCAACTCATCCTTGCATATAAAGTGATTGCAAGTCTAGGCTCACAAGAGGTAGCTTTTTATGTAAATCATATATACTACAGAAATTATAGCATTGTGAATGCTTAGCTACTTAATAACTATCTTGTGAAATAAAGGACAACTCATAATAAATCATATTTGGAAGCTCACATTATGATTTAGATCAAGATTTCTTTCTTGAATGTGTGTGTGTACGTGTGTACATGTGTGTGTTTGTGTGTGTGTGTGTGTGTGTATGTGTGTGTGTGTGACTGTGTTGGTATGTGTGCCTGTCTGCCTCTATTATATATGGTATATGTGCATGTATGGTGGGGATGATTGTTTCAAGGCTAGAGGAGTACGCAGGATATGCCCTTAGTCAGTCTCTACCTACTCACAGAAAATAGAATCTCCCAGTTAACCAGAAGCTTTGTGCATTTCAACTTGCACGGCAGGCTACTAAGCCACATCAATCCTTGTTTCTTCCTTCTTCTCCAACACTCATTCTGGCTTACCGTTGGCCAGGCCAGACTGGGAATCAAACACCAGTAGTAATGTTTTAACAATAGGCAATCTTATCTCCCACGTGATCTCTCCAACATTTCTGACTTATTTTAAACTCAATAACTACATTATTTAAACACTTACAGCAAGTTTTGGCACAATTAGAAAGACCAATAACTAATATTAATATAGTAGAAAATTTTGCAAACTTTGGAGAAAAACATCATATTTTTATCAACTTATCATATTATTATTCAATAATTTTTATAACAAATTATTATACTGTTTACATTTAGATTGATTACAATGCACTCATTTATATCATCTGCCAATTACATTTTTGTGAGTTTTTCCCTAGCTTGTTTATTTATTTATTTATTTATTTATTTATTTATTTATTTATTTATTTATTTAAAAGTCCAGATTTTATTCCCCTCCCGGTCCACCCTCCAACTGTTCTACATACCATACCTCCTCCCCACATCCCTGTCTCCACAAGGATTTCCCCATTCTTTACCTTCACCCCACCAGACCTCTAAACACCCTAGGACCTCCAGTCTCTTGAGGGTTAGGTGCATCTTCTCTGATGAATCCTAAACCTGGCGGTCCTCCACTCTGTATGTGTTGGAGGACTCATATCAGCTAGTGTATGCTGCCTGGTTGGTGTTCCAGTATCTGATTGATACTGCTGGTCCTCCTACAGGGTGAGCCTTCTCCCCATTTTCTTCCAGCTTTTCCTTTCTTTCTTTCTTTCTTTCTTTCTTTCTTTCTTTCTTTCTTTCTTTCTTTCTTTCTTTCTTTCTTTCTTTCTTCTCTTTCTTTCTTTCTTTCTTTCTTTTATTGCTACTCTTTTTTTATTTTTTTTTAATTCTATATTTTCTTTATTTACATTTTAAATGTTTTCCAATTTCCAGGTATCCCCTTCTGAAACCCCTATTCCACCATGCCTCCCCTGCCTCTATGGGGGTACCCATCACTACTGTCTTCCTTCCCTGGCATTCACCTAAACTGGAGAATTGAACATCCTCAGGCCCAAGGGCCACTCCTTCCACTCATATCTGACAATGATATCCTCTGTCACATATGTGGCCAGAGCTATAGGTTGCATCATGTACTCTTTGTTTGGTGGTCCAGTTCCTGTGAGCTCTGGGGGTCTGGACTCTTGATATGCTTGCTCCCCCATGGGGCTTCAAACACCCTCAGTAGATACTACAACTCCATCAGGAACCCAGGGCTCAGTCCAATAGTTGGCTGTGACTATCTGGGAGGCTCTGAGAGGCTCTGGCAAGGACTCTGAAGAGACAGCCATATCAGGCTCCAGTAAGCAAGATTTTTAATTTTTTAAAATATTTTTATTTTCTATATTCTTTATTTACATTCCAAATGATTTCCCCTTTCCCAGATCCCCCCTTCCCATATGTCCCATAAACCTTCTTCTCTCCACCCATTCTCCAATCACCTCCCTCCTTTTTCTCTGTCCTTATATTCCTCTCCAATGTTAGATCCATCCTTTCCGGGATCAGGACCCTCTCCATACTTATTCATGGGAGACATTTATTATACGATTTGTGCCTTTGGTATTCAGAGCTTCTGGGCTAATTAATATCCACTTATCAGAGATTGCATTCCATGTTGAACTCAGGACCTCTGGAAGAGCAGTCAGTGTTCTTAACCACTGAGCTGTCTCTCCAGCCCCAGCTTTTCTTTAATTCACCTACAGGGGTCAGCAGCTATTGTCCATTGCTTGGGTGTAAATATCTGCATCTGACTCAGTTGCTTGTTGGGTCTTTCAGAGGGTACTTATGATAAGTCCCTTGTTGTGAGCACTCCATAGCTTCCTTCATAGTATCAGGTCTTAGGGCCTCCACTTGAGCTGCATCCAACTTTGGGCCTGTTACTGGACCTTCTTTTCCCCAGGATCCTCTCCATTTCTATCCTGGAAGTTCTTTCAGTTAGGAACAATTATGGGTCAGAGTTTTGACTGTAGGATCGCAACCACATCCCTTACTTGATGCACTTGTCTTACTGCTGGAGGTGGGTGCTACAAGTTCCAGGTTCCCAATGTAGGGCATTTCATCTAAGGTGCCTCTCCTTGAGTCCACCCAATGCCTGATCATGTTTCCCTCTCTGCACACCCATTCTCTTTCCCTCCTACATTCCTCCCTCCCACCTGTGGTTGCTTTCTTCTCCCTCCCAAGTGGAACTGAGGCATCCTCACTTGGGCATCTTGTTGACTTTTTTGAGTTCTATGGAGTTTTTTTTGGGGGGGGGTGTACTAACCACTTATGAGTGAGTACATACCATGCATATCCTTTTGCGTCTGAGTTACCTCACTCCGGATGATAATAGTTTCATCCATTGGCTTACAAAACTCAGGATGTCCTCATTCTTAATAGTTGAGTAGTATTCCATTGTGTAAATGAACCACATGTTCTGTATCCATTCTTCTGTTGTGGGACATCTGGGTTGTTTCTAGCTTCTGGCTGTCACAAACAAGGCTACTATGAACATAATGGAACATGTGCTCCCATGGCATGCATCTTTTGGGCATTCCCTAGAGTGGTATTGCTGGGTCTCCAAGTAGATCTATTCCCAATTTTCTAAGCAACCTCCAGATTGATTGCCTGAGAGGTTTTACCAGACTGAAATTCTACCAGCAATGGGGAAGTGTTCCTCTTTCTCCACATCCTCAGCAACAAGTGCTGTTGCCTGTGGTTTTGATCTTAGCCATTCTGATTGTTCTAAGGTGAAATCCAAGGGTCATTTTGATTTGCATTTCTTTGATCACTAAGGACTTTGGACATTTCTTTAAGCATTTCTCAGCCATTGGAGAGTCCTTTGATATAAAATCTCAGTTTAACCCTAAACCCCATATTTTTATTTTTTTTTTATTTATTTATTTTTTTTTGGTGGTGGTTAGCTTCTTGAGTTCTTTATACATTTTTGACTTTAGCGCTCGGTTGGACATGGGATTAGTGAAGACTTTTTCCCAATCTGTAGGTTGCTGATTTGTCTTCTTTGGCTATGTCTTTTGCCTTACAGAAACTTTCTAGTTTCATGAGATTCCATTTATCAATTCTTGATCTTAGAGCATGAGCCATTAGAGTTCTGTTTAGAAAATTTTCGCTTGTGCCAATGAGTTCAAGGCTCTTTCCCAATTTCTCTTTTATTACATTCAGTGTATCAGATTTTATTTATTTTTTTCATTTTCTATATTCTTTGTTTACATTCTGAATGCTTTCCTCTTTCCTGGTTCCCCTCTCCCCATAAGTTCTCTAAGCTCTCTTCCCTCTGGTCTTTCCCCAATCACACCCTCCCATTTCCCTGTCCTGGTATTCCCCTACAATGCTGGATCAAGCCTTTCCAGGACCAGGGACCCCTTCTTCCTTCTTCTTGGGAATGATTTGATATGTTAATTGTATCTTGGGTATTCAGAGCTTCTGGGCTGATTAATATCCACTTATGAGTGACTACATTCCATGTGTATTCTTTTGTGATTGGGTTGCCTCACTTAGGATGATATTTTCCAGTTCTAACTATTTGCCTAAAGATTTCATGAATTCATTGTTTTTAATTGCTGAGTAGTATTCCATTGTGTAAATATACCACATTTTCTGTATCCATTCCTCCATTGATGGACATCTGGGGTCTTTCCAGCTTTTGACTATTATAAGTAAGGCTGCTATGAATATAGTGAAGCATGTTTCCTTATTGCATGCCAGGGAATCCTCTGGGTATTTGCCCAGAATGGATATAGCAGGTCCCAATTTTTTGAGAAACCACCAGACTGATTTCCAGAGTGATTGTACCAGCTTGCAATCCCACCAGCAGTGGAGGAGTGTTCTGTCTCCACATCCTTGCCAACACCTGCTGTCTCCTGAGGTTTTAATCTTAGCCATTCTGACTGGTGTGAAGTGAAATCTCAGGGTTGTTTTGATTTGCATTTCTCTAATGATTAATGATGTTGAACATTTCTTAAGCTGCTTCTCAGACATTCAAAATTCTTCAGGTGAAAATTCTTCGTTTAACTTTGTACCCCACTTTTAATAGGGTTATTTGGCTCTCTGGAGTCTACCTTCTTGAGTTCTTTGTCTATGTTGGATATTAGCCCTCTGTCAGATGTAGGGTTGGTGAAGATCTTTTCCCAATTTGTGTCCCCTCAATCTCTTTTTTGTTGTCTTAGTGTTATAGCTAGCACTTCCAGTATTACGTTGAATAAATATGGGGAGACTGCAATCCTTCTCTTGTCCCTGATTTTGGTGGGATTGCTTCAGGTATCTTTCCATTTAATTTGATATTGGATGTTGTTATTTGTGGGTTTTTAGAGCTCGATGTTAAACTCTAAGTTATTGAATGAGATACCACCAGAGAGGTATTTATTATTATTATTATTATCATTATTATTATTTAAATAGAATTCTTTCACATACAATAGAACTCAGTGTTGGTCCCCTCTCTACCAACTCATTCCAGTTCCTGTACCCATCCCCACCTGGAAACCACCCTGATGACATCACTCATCATAAAACAGACAGGTCTCTGAGGGATAGCTATAAAACAAAATAAAATATAATTAGACAAAAATAAAAAGCAAACCATAGTAGTTAGTGAATACAAACACATGGACAGAATAAGAGGAAGCATAGGAATCAGAGACCCACCCATGAACACAATCAAGAACCTCATAGACACACCACAACCATCAGAGCATTTTACCCTTAACAACACCAACATCCAGTGTCTGTGTGTCCGCCCCACTTAGTTTTTTTCTTATTCTTTTCTTTCATTCTTTTTTTGGCATATGTGCATTTTCAATGTAAACATGACTTTATCAGTGTCAGCACTGTGCATACTATAACTAACAATCAGTGTCACTTAAATAAAACTTTATTTCAGTATTAAAAGTCACACATGTAGTGATGCATTTCCCACCATGTGACCATTTCTGAAGTCTTTTATCTAGCCTTACCTTTCGCTGGTTTAATTAGAGGAAAGTAAGACAAGCTGAGTCTACCTGCCATCCACTTCAGTCTCATGAGCATCTCAGCAAATATTTTGTGATATCCATAATTTTATCACACCCTATTGGGGAATGGAGGGACATTGAACTGCTTTCTAAAGTACTGCACAGAAAAGATGAAATAAAATTTAAAACTGACTTGCTTGAGTGTCTAGCATGAAAATCAGAACATTTGACTTCACAGATTACTTACACACTGCCTTACTTATTGATTAAGTTCAACTTTCACATTATTTGGCTGCTTCACTATGTGATCATAATCTGTGGACTATATGGAGTAATATCTTTCTACTTCACAGTGGTTTTGGGCAAATATTTCATTCAATGTTTTCTTTTGGATAGCATTTTCATTCATTTAATATATCTATATTCAGAAGAATGTAATCTGTACTTTCTTTGATATAATCAACAATATCATGTTGTGTCTCAATAAAGTACAACATTAATTTCATGCATGAATTTTTATAGGTAGCATTTGGATGGTTGATGCAGGGACTATAATCCCTATCTACCAAAGGTGTTGAGTTTGGAGTTACATTTATTAGTTATTATGTTTTATTTTATAACTCAAAGCTCAGAAAGCCCATGAAATCTGCATTGTCCATCTGGTGTTAATAAATGTGTTGAATTTCTTACAATATTCTTGAGATTGTTAGTAAAACCCTTTATAGAAATGATTAAATTCTTCCTATACTTAATGGAAAGCTAGGCTTTGATGCTCAGATCCCATAGATTGCCTGGCTCATTACTAAAGCAATTAATTATTTCATTACATTTTACTGTTTTCAAAAGATTAATGCTTTGATAATTTTAATTGCACTTTGCCACCGTAATCTTTCATGTTTTATAGTTCTATTTCTGATTTTAATTTTATAATTTAGGGCAAACAGGCAGACAGTGTACACAAAGGTACTCAATGCTATTAAATTTTGACAGTGCCTATGACACACACTTTAAAAACATAATTTTCTTAGAAGTTTTACTTAATGATGGGTTCAATTGACAAAGTGAAGCCTATTGGAAGCATCCCAATTCCCAGGAAAGGGTTAGATAGAGACTCTTAAATTGGGAGAATGCCAGAGACCCCATTGCTTCAAATCTAAAACTTTGATAGTGTAAAGTTCATTAATGGAGTAAATAATAAATTTTATGGTTTTTCATGTTTGAAACTACAAACTTAACAGCAGTGCTAAATATATATGTTGTGTTTATTATGAAGGACATTTAATATTTTAACACATTCAAAAATGCAATATGATTTTAGTGTATTAATGCTAAATAGTAAATTATATTGGTTATGTATATTAACTGTAAATAATTCACCATATCAATGTTATAAATTATTTAAATATATTGATTCCAGTACTTAGCATTTTAGTAATAAGGAATGAAAAGCTTAAATTACTGAGATCCTTACAATGTGGGTTCCTGGATACTTGTGAATTCAAGTTAAAATAACAGCAAGATTTTACCAAGTCAAGATAAGAACCAAATTCCAGTGAAAAGACAGCTCTCTTTTTTCTTGAAATAACATATCACGTTATTATATATATTACAGGATTCAAATTTATTAATTAAACTAAGTCATGAAAGAGACTACGTTGTGTTTACTTGAGAGTAGCTTTAATACCTGCCTGGCTCAATAGGTCCTACATATGAGTTTGCCTGTAATTCTAAATGAAACTTCTAGGTTATAACATGTTTTGTAATTTTAAGTGTTGTGTTGTTTTCACCAACATTCAAGAACGAAGCAATTTGAAAAGCATAAATAGCACTTTCATATGATGATCCAAATGGCTGTGGTCATCATCAGCTCATAAAAGTACTAAAAGAATTACTGACAATCCAGATCTGCAGTTATTGTGATAAGTACAGTTTAGAATTTACTAACCTAAAATCAAGTTGAATACTTTATTTACAAAAGAGAAAATGGTAGAAATAGTCTTCTCTGGGGAAGAACACATCAACTGATTCTATAATACCAAATGATCAGAACTGAAAATATATGGACAAGAAACATTATACAGACTGGGTAGTGCTCAGGCATTTAGGAATGTATGAATAACTAATATACATATATATTCATGAAACAGCAATTAATGAAATATGAGTCAATGAATTTGAAATATATTACAGACAAGTATATGCAGAGGGTATAGAGAAAGAAAGGAGGATATGATATTATTGTAATTTCTAAAAAAATTAAAATTAAAAATGTAAAATATCATTTTTAAACTATTGGCTAGATCAGAAAGAATTCTAACACAGTCTTTTAATAAAAGAGCTAATGGAGTCAGACAATACAATATAAAAACACCCTTAGATAAGACTGATGAATAAATGTTAGTGTGAAATGAGCAGCTGATGGGGAGGTAGTGATTGTGATATCCAACTGTGTTCTCAGCAGTGCAGTGAAATTTTATGAGTGTAACTATATATCCCTGCTACCAGACTCATGTAAGGGCACTCCTTGTGCATACATATCCTTGGTGGAGAAGTTTTAGAAAAAGTATATAAAACTCTGCAAAAGTATATAATTCTCTAAAAAGAAATGAAGGCTGAGCAGATATTTGGATTCAAGGTTAAGTAGATAACTCACTGACTGCATACTGCTTTGCCTTCTCTCTGATGTGTACAAATTATAGGAAAGAAAACTAGGTAGATCCAAAAGAGAAATGAATTTCCTTATTTGTAGCAATCAAACCTATGTTACATTCTCGATGAGGAATCACATTTTCTATTATTTTACAAACTAGGTTATTGTGTTTTCTTTATTAAACCATTTAGTGGAAAAAAGACAGCATTTTAAATAAATGGTGATGTTAAAATTGCAGTTAGCATATATAAGAATGCAAATTGATTCAGTCTTATCTCCTTGTACAAAGCTCAAGTCCAAGTGGATCAAAGACTTCCACATAAAAGCAGATTCATTGAAACTAATAGAAAAGAAAGTGCAGAAGAACATCGAATACATGGGCACAGGGAAAAGTTCCTGAACAAAAAGCCAGTGGCTTATGCCCTAAGATCAAGAATTGACAAATGGAATCTGATAAAATTGCAAAGCTTTTGTAAAGCAAAGAACACTGTTATTAGGCCAAAATGGGAACCAACAGATTGAAAAAGATCTTTATCAATCATTCATCCCATAAAGGGCTAATATCCAATATATACAAAGAACGCAAGAAATTAGACTCCAGACAATAAAATAACCCTATTAAAAATGGGGTACTGAGGTAAATGAATTCTAAACTGAGGAAACTCGAATGGTTGAGAATCACCTAAAGAAATGTTCAACAAATGTAGTTGTCAGGGAAATGCAAATCAAAACAACCCTGAGATTCCACCTCACACTTGTCAGAATGGCTAGGATCAAAATCTTAGGTGACAGCAGAGGCTGGTGAGGATATGGAGAATGCAGAATACTCCTCCATTCCTAGAGGAATCACTCTGATTATTTTGGCATTTCCTCAGAAAACTAGACATAGTACTACCTGAGGACCCAGCTATAGCACTCCTGAGCATATACCCAGAGATGCTCCAACAGTTAATAAGGACACATGCTCCACTATGTTCATCAGTCTTATTTATAATAACCAGATCCTGAAAAGAACCCAGATGTCCCTCAATAGAGGAATGGATACAGAGAATGTAGTTACATTTATACAATGGAGTTCAGCTATTAAATACAATGAATTCATGAAATTCTTAGGCAAATGTAGGCAACTAGAAAATATCATCCTGAGTGAGGTAACCCAATCACAAAAAAAAAAACAAAAACAAAAACAAAAACAACACCCATGTTATTCACTCACTGATAAGCAGATATTAGCCCAAAAGTTCGGAATACCTAAGATACAATTTGCAGGCCACATGAAGCTCAAGAAGAAGGAAGACCAAAGTGTGGATGCTTCAGTCTAAGTGAGGTAACCCAGTCTCAAAAGATGAATCATGGTATGCACTCACTAATAAGTGGATATTAGCCTGGAAAACTGGAATACCCAAAACATAATCCACACATCAAATGAGGTACAAGAAGAACGGAGGAGTAGCCCCTAGTTCTGGAAAGACCCAGTGTAGAAGTATAAGACAAAACCAGAACAGCGAAGTGGGAAGGGATGGGTGGGAGAACAGAGGGAGGGAAGGGGCTTATGTGACTTTCGGGGAGTGGGGGACCAGAAAAGGGAAATCACTTGAAATGTAAATAAAAAATATATCGAATAAAATTAAAAAAAAAGAAGGGGTAACACAATACTCATGGGAGCAAACATGATGACAAATTATGAGGCATAAAAGGAAGGAAAGGCTATCCAAAGTGCTCTACCTGGTGATCCATCTATTATACAGACACTAAACCCAGATACTATTATGGATTCCAAGAAGTGTTTGCTGACAGGAGCCTGATATAGCTCTTTCCTTAGAGGCTCTGCTAGAGCCTGCCAAATACAAAGGTGGATACTTGCAGCCAACCATTGGACTGAACACGGGATCCCCAATGGAGGAGCTAAAGAAAGAACTGAAGGAGCTGAAGGGATTTGCAGCCCCATATGAAGAACAACAAGATTAACCAACAGGACCCCCGCCCCCAGAACTCCAAAAAACTAAACCACCAAGCAAGGAACACACATGGATGGACCCATGACTTCAGCTGCTTATGTAGCAGAGGATGGTATTGGAGGGTATCATCAGGAGAAGTCCTTAGTCCTGTGAAGGCTTGATGCCCCAGTGTAGGTGAATGGGAGGATTGGGAGGCAGAAGTCTGTGGGTGGGTGGGAGCACACTCTTATAGAAGCAGGAGAGGGGGGGGATGGGATAAGTGGTTTCTTGGGGGGAAGTTTGGGAAAGGGGATGATATTTGAAATGTAAATAAAGAAAATATCCAATAAAAACCAAACAAAAACAAAACAAAGAAAACATATGGAATGTATACTAACTAGATGTGAATGAGCTCAGTTGAAAGCAGATAATAGTATAAATTATACAAACTTATACCATGTCAAACTGTGATATTTGCCGGCCCTTTTCTGAAATATGTTAATAAGTATTTTTAAATACTCTGTGTCCTTGTATGCATACGTGTGTATACACTGGTGTGTGTACTGACTCCTGTGTAAATTCTGATGTCAGAGAATAAACTTGGGTTTCTGTTCTCACCTTCTACCTCATGCTTACAAAAGGCTAGCACATTACTGAATTATTTATTATCACTTATTTCTTATCTTTTAATCAGTGAAATTAATTAACTTTAGCTATAGAAATTGTTGCATAACTTTTTATCCGTTGTATAAAGTAGTAATCAAATGAAAGATTTTTATTTTTTCATAAATTCCAATGTACAAATGCCACATTGGATTGGCAGCTTCATAGTAAGAAGTGTAAACATAATTAATATTGAGTAATGTATTCTAATGGAATGTTTGCTTGCTCAAGAAAAATAATTATGTTTAAAATAGAGCCTTAGACTAATTTTCATTTCTGCCACATTTTATTACAAATCACATTTGATAATTAATGGGTACATATTTATTTCCACTTAATGTAGAAAAGGGGAAATTTCTTTCTTTCTAAATGGGAAAGCTCATATTTTATGCAGTTCAGTTATTCCTCTAAATGTTAGTTTACTTATTTAACAAATAGAAATTGTTTTTTATATTCTAACATATTTCCAGAAATTCAAAACTAATTCATTGATTTAGTAAAATTTTCTCACACACCTTTGGTGTTGATAATGTAAATATAATGTTTTCGTTAAGTGCCATAAGCCTGTAAATGAAAACATTCAATTTAATATATTTACATGTAAAGTTGGTGATAATAGTTCTGGAGCATAGAAGAAAATAAAGGTTTGGGGAGTTTTTGGTGTTTGTTCTAACTGTAATGAATTAATATAATATGCTATTTTGTTCATTTTAAAGCTTTTCTACACCCATGTGTCTATGTAATTTGTTTAATCACTTTTTGGATGTAAGAACCAGAATATCTTAATGGTACATGACGTCAGAGTTACAAGGAATTAATGGCCAGAAAAAGTAGGGTATGTTTTTCTCTGTGACATATTTAAGGTTTTAAACACACACACACACACACACACACACACACACACAACATACATAAACACACACACACACAGAGTTCATTATATACTTTTTGGCATAGAAAGTATTCAAAATCATTAATTCTTAAATTATATTGTTTAATACAATAATAAACTCCATGCTTAATGATTATAATTCATTCAAATACAGAATATTGTTAACTAAATCAGCGATCTGAAAGTATACTTGAACATCTCAAAGATATATTATTATAATATACTCATGATGTGATTTAAAACTTTATGTACACTTTTTTCTTTTTTTCCTGTTTTATAGAAAATTGATTTCTTTTAAGTTCTCAATAAGATCCCCTAATTAGTGTCCCTTTCCTCTATTTCTCTTGGTTTCTTTGTTCCTTCCCACTTCCCCTCTCATCCGGATGTACCCTCTCTCACTCTCTCACTCAGGAAACAACCAGGTTTCTAAGGAATAATACTGAAATAAAATAAATGTAACAATATAAATAAAAACCACTATATCAGAATATGAAGAAAAAAACACAAGAAAAAGAACTCAAGAATAGTTACAGAAACTGATATAAACAGAGACTCACTAGTTCACACCCTCAGAAATTCAATGAAAACAGTACACTGAAAGCCATATGTTCTATAAATAGATATAATAATATTTTAAAATGATTAAATTAAAACAAAAAACCAAAAACCAAACAAACAACATGAAACAATATTTTGAGACAGTGATCTTCTAAAGATCTCATTGAGTTATTTTTTTAATTAGTGAGTGCATACCAGGTTTTGTCTTTTGTGATTGGGAATCAAATAGCCCTATTAAAAAATGAGGTACAGAGCTAAACAAAGAGTTTTCAACTGAGAAATATCAAATGGCCAAGAACCACTGAAAGAAATGGTCAACATCCTTAGTCATCAGGAAAATCCAAATCAAAACAACCCTGAGAATCCACCTCACACCAGTCAGCATGGCTAAAATCAGAAACTTAAGTGAGAGCAGATGCTGGCGAGGATGTAGAGAAAGAGGAACACTCCTCCATTGCTGGTAGGAATGCAAGCTCGTACAACCACTCTGGAAATCTATTTGGTGGCTACTCAGAAAATTAGACATAATACTACCTGAGGACCCAGCTATAGTACTCCTGGACATATACTTAGAAGATTCTCCAACATGTAATAAGGACACATGCTCCACTATGTTCATAGCAGCCTTATTTATTATAGCCAGAAGCTGGAAAGAACCCAGATGTCCTTCAACAGAGGAATGGATACAGAAACTGTGGTATATTTATACAATGGAGTAATAATACTCAGCTATTAAAAATAACGAATTCATGAAATTCTTAGGCAAATGGTCATATATCATGCTTTTCTAAGCAGTAAAATTATTAGCTATTAATACTGAAGACTACAGTTCAGCAAACTCCCTTCCAGGGAGGGATCCCTATAATGTATGAAGGACTCAATTAAAGCACTCATTTTTCTTAGTACAGTACCCATACATCTTTCTTTCAAACACTTAGAGATATTGTGTTAGTAATACTCAGCCACAACATATTTTTATCTTCCCCAATAAACTTCCAATAAAATGTAAGCATGGGATCCAGAGAGCCGGAGTCATGGGACTGGGGAAAGGAATAAACTTACTGCCTTTTTACTGGCGTATGGTCTTTCTTACAACACTGGAAGCATCTGTTAGAATTAATAGTGAGTACAGATTTCTGTGGCAGAAGCTTTGTTTAGTTTACAACTGTAAGTAAAAGTGAGAAAATCTAAACTGCCTAATAGATTTGGTGTTGAACTTTAAATAATAATATGAATGGATGGCAAATAATGGATCCTAGTATATTATACTGCTTAGTTCAAATCCCAAGGAATATTTGCAGAAGAAATGATGCCTAAACTTTTTTAAAAAGCAATTTGAAACCATAAAATAGCAGCATTATTTTCCAATAGAATAATATGCCAAATTGAAGTATGGAGCTAAATTTACAAGTGCATTGGCAAACCGAGAGAGAGAGAAAGAGAGAGAGAGAGAGACAGAGACAGAGAGAGAGAGAGAGAGAGAGAGAGAGAGATGAGAGAGAGAGAGAGAGAGAATTTTGACAAGCATAACTCCTATTAAATGCTCCAGCTCTACATTCCGAGTTGAGAATTTAATCATTATTATGAAGTGTCTTCTACTCAAAATCATTCAGTGAATCTTTCAGTTATTAATTGCACATGGGATTTGCTTTGCACTATGATATCTCTTCTGGAAATGAAGTTATAACACACACTATGTGAAAATTTACAAGGTGCTAATGAGCTTTCTTCAAACACCACAAATTATTTAAGTAACTTAATGCTGTTGTTATTTTTTTACAGTGTCAAAGGAGTTTTCACACTAATGTGAAGCAGGCACATAATTTATTTCTCTGTTTCCAAACTTCCAAGTATAAATTGAAAACATAAGCATAATGTCAAAGAGAATGACATTAATTTATTTCTTTCAAATGCTTTTGTCTTCAAAAGTATTTTTATTACTAGGAAATAAATAATTATGTGATTGATTTTTGCACTTTGTCGTCTAAATTTTATTATAAATTTGATATAGACATGTACAAAGAGGTACTATCACATTGAAATTGAATATGGAATTTCTATAGATTTTAATTGTATGTACTAAATTAAATTTTAAATCAAGTATGTGTTTATACTGAAAACCTAAATGTAGTAATTTTCTTTTTACCTCACACTTGAAAATCAGTTTGCTTCTTAAACAGAGATGTAAACATTAGATAAACTTGCATTTTCCCATGTTTTTAATGATTTTCTCCCAAGAAGAGAAGAACAAGATATTTGTAATGACAGGCATAAAAAAGGGGCCCTAGTTTATAATAGGAATTTCAAAGAAGAAGAAGCTAAACTTGGGCCTTACTTGGAAGAATTTTTTATGTGGCTCTAAACGTAAGTGAAAAAACAGGAAAAGGTGGAAAGATGGACAAGGTTTTTGTGATCTTATGTGATAATATGTACAATAGTAAATCATAGACATGCTTAGATTTCTGCAAATAAAAAAAAGTAGCACAATGTAACATTTACTTTTCTACATGGTTGTAAATAGTAAATTTTTCCTACCTGTGTGAAAACTCATTTATTACTTACTTTATTAATTACTTTCACTAAAATTTAATTATTAATCTATTATCTTATTTTGTGACTTACATCAGATTCAAATACATTAGTGATAGCCTAGACTGCACTATTCTGTCATATTAAGGAACATGGTAATTTATGTGCACCAAAAATATATTAACAAGGAGGCTAATAAGTCTAACTCTGAACTCAAATGTGAGAAAAAGATTAATGTAAGAAGGGGAGAAAGGGGCTGGATTGATCTCTTTATGATGGATGTTCATGCCTTTCAATGCTGCAGCCAATAAAGATATAGTTACCTCTAGAAAGTTTTATTTAATTCATGACTTTGTTTCCATTACAGGATCTTTAGTGGACATCTCGTAACTATTAAGGTCTCTGCTATACTCAAATCACATTCTTCTCACAAGGGAATACATGCTTGTCATATCAATAGCCCATCCAATCTTAACATGTTCCAGCATCAACTTCAAGTTTATATTTCAATCCAACTGAATCAGATATGTACAATTTAAGTTATAATGTCACCTCTATGTAAATCTACTTCATAAAACCAGAAAAGAAAAATACTTTTAGTTAATTAATGATTAGAGTAGCTCCTTTAACTTCTGACTTTTCTGTATCTGCCTTACTTCATTAATGCTTGAACTCTAGTCACAGACTGCAAAACACAGTTTTATGGGATGCAGAAGAGCAAATCCAGGACTTCTTAACTGTGAATCAAACATCCTACCAATTGACTTATATCTCCAGAGCTTTTAAAGATACAGTACATTCTCCTTGGACTGCATATTGCACATGCTGGTCACACTGTGATAGGAAGTGGACAGCCCTCCTTTGGAAATGTTCCTGGCCCAGTCCAATCAGAATCCAATAAGTGTTAAGATTCTTTAGTGTACAATTTTTTCCTGAATACATTTGCTAGATGCTTGCTATTTAGGATAGTCTATGATGTTCTACTCTCATGGATAAATAGATTTTACCCAAGTAACATTTCTGCCTTTGGTCATTTATCAGAAATTAACTGCTTGCATATGACCCTCTCGTAAGTCACTTGGAAACTAGGCTGTGCTTGATTCTTTAAGACAGGCACGGTTCTCTGTATGATCATAGAGTATGTGTATCTGTAAAGTTATGTACATTATATTATCACAGCTTGTTGTGGCTCCGTGTAGCTTAGCTTGTTCATGCCATGACTGTATCAGCTTCTATAATTCTATCAAAGAACAGGAGTAGGAACTGAAACTAACAGCATCAGCAAGGCACATTTACAAGTTTCCTTTGTGGCTCTGTTCCCTTAAGTCACTAATTCCCTCCATGGCAGGACCTTTGGGGACATTTTCTCATTGTCTTGATGTTCACTAGTTTAGAACCTTGGATGCCCTCCTAGAAATGCTTCCTAACTCAGCATGTTCAGCCTGCATTTTCCACTCTACCTTCTTTGAAGATAGCCATTAGACCATAAATTTCCATTCCCTTATATTACTCCTAATATCTATGGTTAAAAAACTATATAGTCTCTTTAATATTTTACTAAGAAATTTTAAGACACCATAATCTAATTATTTGTTCTTTAGTTCCTCGTTTTCCTAAAATGCTAATACAGAGACACACAAGTCCTTCCTATTCTTTGAAATTGAGTTATGATTTTTAAAAAACTTATTATTAATCTTAAATCTTTATTTTTACAGTCTAGTCCTTATCCTCCTATTGGTCTGCACTCTAACAACTCCTCGTCCCATTCCTCCATTCTCGTCTCCAAAAGGATGTCCCGACTTCAACCCTACTAGACCTCCCTACTCCCTGGGCCTCAAGAATCTCAAGAGTTATGTGCATCATCTGCTGTATATGTGTCATCTGTGCATACCTCTTCTGTATATGTGTCAGGGGCCTCATATTAGATAGATTTTGCAGCATTGTTGGTGGATCAGTGTCTGAGACATCTCAGGGATGCAGGTTAGTTGAGACTACTGGCCTTCCTATGGGCTTGCCCTTCTCCTCAGCTTCTAAGAGATCACTTTTGAAAGTAAACTTTTGCTTCAGTTGCTGGCATCATGACTCATCTCTTCTTGAGGCCTCAGCATAAGTATCCCTTCACCTTCTTAAAAGTCCAAAGTTGCTGAGCACAGTCGTTTCATGGTTTTGTTTGTTTGTTTTGTATTTTCCTTCCAGAAGTTTCCATCCTATATTCTCCAAGCAGTTCCATGCACAGATATCTAGGTACATAATACAGCATTAACAACAAGAACAACAAAGTTCAACTTATATCTGTTTTAGTTTAATTTGCACTGTTAGAATATTTGAGTCTAACTAATGTGTAACCAATAGAAGTTTTATGGCTCTGAAGGATGGCAAAGCAGAGGCTACAGGGAGAGTCTAGTTCCTGCCTCCTTGTACAATTATTTCAGAGAGAAGATGGAAAGGGATGAGTGTATTCACAAGAGAGACACAAGGTCAAATGTTTTCTATCAAGACCTGCTTTCATGATGTTGCATCCATTCCCACAATGATTTTGATAGCATGAGCATTGGCATTATTTGATCACCCATTAGCCATCTCAGTGCTAATCACTTTTTCCTTGGTGATTACAATTCTAACACTTGAGTCTAGTATACATCAGAGCCATACTAAATGATAGCAACAGCAGTAAACATGTAAAGCATGATAGCTCATCAAGATTTTTATGTACTTTATAATTAATTCATTTCTTGTATTCAGTCCTATTCTTTTAAGAACCCTCAGTAAGAGAAGCTGAGAAAGAAATTGTACATGGACGTTAGTATAAACCGTTTGGCTGATGTTTGAAATGAGCTGTGATCTTTAAAATTTATCAGTGTGCCTGCTCACTGTCAGCAAGGATGGGAGTGAGTCACTACTTTATCAGTTCAAGGTTTGTGGCCACAGAGCTGTAGTATTTATATGTGATATAAAATTCTGGTCATGTTTGGAGATATTGAGCATATTAATTGGTTTCTGATTCTAAAACATTTATACCATGTCATGCCTATATATTTGAAGTATAGTTTTGGACATGTATCATATCACAGCCTTCTGCCTATTGTGCAATGAGATACTATGTTCCTGGCTGCTTTTTAATAACACATGCATTCAAACCCTAACTATGCAGAAAGTTTGGTTACACATTCCTGTGATTTTGTTCAGTTATTGATAGATGTTTTAACATTTGGGGAATTACTGGGTCAATGCTTCCTTAAAAGGTTTGACTGTTCAAATTCTCATTATTTCTATAATTTATCATTGCAGTTTTCAGCTATGTGTAGCTTTTAGGTGATTTGCTCAACTCTAAGTCACTATCATTTAGCAGATATATAAATCATTTAAATATATCTGAAAATTTCAAAGCATTATATGAGTCAAAACCAAAATATTTCCATTAGTTAAATTGGGAAGCTAAGGTTTAGCTTGGAGTTTGATTGTATACCCACACATATATATAGATGTAGATGTAGAGATAGAGATAGATGTAGATATATACATATATATGCACATACAATACATTATATGTGTATATATATATATATATATGATATATTATAACAAACAAATTTTACATTACAATGTGATATAGCACAGTCAAGGTAGTAAATAAGTATGGCACCGCAGGCTCACTGTCTTTTTTTGTTTGTTTGGTTGGTTTGGTTTGGTTTGGTTTGGTTTTTTTGGTTTTTTGGGTTTTTGGTTTTCCAAGACAGGGTTTCTCTGTGTAGCCTTGGCTGTTCTGGAACTCACTCTGTATCTGCTCACTCTCTTACCTGTAGTAGATCAGGCTGACCTAGAACTCAGAAGTCATCCTACCTCTGCCTTCCAAATGCTGGGATTAAAGGCATGCAACACCACTGCCTGGTGCTCATAGTCTTTATATTTCTTACTTGCTATACACCTTTTTTTTTTAATCGCGCATGTTCATTTTTTAATTTTTTTAAACTGAGTATCTTCATCATTTACATTGCCAATGGTAAAAACCTTTCCCAATTTCACCCCTCCCAAAAGCCCCCTCCCCAAACATTCCTTAACCCTTCTCCCACCCCCTGCCTCCATGTATATGCCCCTCTACCTGATACACTCTCACCCCAGCCCCCCACCCACCCGTCTGTTTCCCTTTGTTGAGGCCTCTATTGAGCCTTTACCTGACCAAAGACCACTCCTCCCACTGATGCCCAATAAGGCATTCCTCTGCCATATTTTTGACTGGAACCATGTGTACCCCTTGTTTGATGGTTCAGTCCCTGGGAGTTTTGGGGTGTCTGGGTGTCCAAAGTCATTGTTCTTCCGAAGGGGCTATATACCCCTTCAGCTCAACTGGACCACCCTCCAGAGCCTCCGTTGGGGACCCCAAGCCCAGTCCAATAGTTGATTGCTAGTTTCTGCCTTTGTATTTGTAAGGCTCTGGCAGGGCCCCTCTGGAGACAGCCATGGCATGCTCCTTTTGGTACATGATTCTTGTTGTAGTGTCAGGGTTTGGTGACTGTTTATATGATGAATCCCCAGGTAGGGCAGTCACTGGGTAGCCTTTACTTCAGACTCTGTTCCACATATTGCCTCTCTTATTGCTCCTGTGAGCATTATGTTCCCTTTCTCAGAGGAAGCATAGCACCCTCACTTAAGTTCGCCTTCTTCTTGAGCTTCCTGTGCTGGGTGAATTGTAAATTGTTTATTTTGAGCTTTTGGAATAGCATCCACTTATTAGTGAGTGCATAGCATGTGTGTTCTTTTGTGACTGGGTTACCTTGCTCAGGATGACACTTTCTAGTTCCATCCATTTGCCTAAGAATTTCATGAAGTCATTGATTTTAATAGCTGAATAGTACTCCATTGTATATATATACCACAGCTTCTCTATCAATTCCTCTATTGAGGGACATCTGGGTTCTTTCCAGCCCTATTATAGGCCCTATAATAATGCCCTATTATAAATAAGGCAGCAATGAACATAGTGGAGCATGTGTCCTTATTATATGTAGGAACACCTTCTGGGTATATGCCCACGAGTGGTATAACAGGGTCCTCAGGAAGTGTCATGCCCAGTTTTCTGAGGAACCACCAGACTGATTTTCAAAGTGGTTGCACTACCTTGCAATCCCACCAGCAGAGGAGGAGTGTACCTCTTTCTCCACATCCTCGCCAACACCTGCTGTCTCCTAAGTTATTGAACTTAGCCATTCTGACTGTTGTGAGGGGAAATCTCAGGGTTGTTTTGATTTGCATTTCCCTAATGATTAATGATGTTGAACATTTCTTAAGGTGTTTCTCAGCACTCTGAAGTTCTTCATGTGAAAATTCTTTGTTTAGCTCCATACCCCACTTGTTAATGGGGTTATTTGGTTCTCTGGGTTCTACCTTCTTGAGTTCTTTGTACATATTAGATATTAGCCCTCTATCGGATTTAGGTTTGGTGAAGATCCTTTCCCAATCTGTTGGTTGACATTTTGTCCTTTTGACAGTGTCCTTTGCCTTACAGAAACTTTGTAGTTTTATTAGGTCCCATTTGTCAATTCTTGCTCTTAGAGCGTAAGCTATTGGTGTTCTATTCAGGAACTTTTCCCCTGTGCCCATGTCCTCAAGGGTCTTCCCCAGTTTCTTTTCTATTAGTTTCAGTGTGTCAGGTTGTATGTGGAGGTCCTTGATCCATTTGGAATTGAGCGTAGTACAAGGAGATAAGAATGGATCGATTCGCATTCTTCTGCATGCTGACCTCCAATTGAACTAGCACCATTTGTTGAAAAGACTATCTTTCTTCCACTGGATGCCTTCAGCTCCTTTGTCGAAAATCAAGTGACCATAGGTGTGTGGGTTCATTTCTGGGTCTTCAATGCTCTTCCATTGATAAGCTTGCCTGACATTGTACCAATACCATGCAGTTTATATCACTATTGCTCTGTAGTAAAGTTTAAAGTCTGGGATACTGAATTCCCCTGGAGTTCTTTTACTCTTGAGAATAGTTTTAGCTGTCCTGGGTATTCTGTTATTCCAGATGAATTTGAGAATTTCTCTTTCTAGCTCTATGAAGAACTGAGTTGGTATTTTTATGGGGATAACATTGAATCTTTAGATTGCCTTTGGCAAGATGGCCATTTTAACTATATTAATCCTGCCAATCCATGAGCATGGAAGATTTTTCCATTTTCTGAGATCTTCTTCAATTTCCTTATTCCGAGATCTGAAGTTCTTGTCATATAGGTCTTTCACTTGTTTGGTTAGAGTCACCCCAAGGTACTTTATGCTGTTTGTAGCTATTGTGAAGGGAGTCATTTCCCTAATTTCTTTCTCAGTCTGCTTGTCCTTTGAATATATAAAGGCTACTGATTTGTTTGCATTGATTTTGTAGCCAGCCACTTTTCTGAAGTAGTTTATCAGCTGTAGGAGTTCTCTAGTAGAGTTTTTAGGGTCACTTAAGTATACTATCATATCATTTGCAAATAGTGATAGTTTGACTTGACTCCTTTCCAATTTGTATACCTTTGACTTCCTTATGTTTTCTAATTGCTCTAGCGAGGACTTCAAGAACTATATTGAAAACATATGGAGAGAGGGAGGAGCCTTGTCAAGTCCCTGATTTAAGTGGGATTGCTTCTAGTTTCTCTCCATTTACTTTGATGTTGGCTACTGGTTTGCTGTATATTGCTTTACTATGTTTAGTTATGGGCCTTGAATTCCTGTCCTTTCCAAGACTTTTAGCATGAAAGGATGCTGAAGTTAGTCAAATGCTTTTTCAGCATCTAATGAAATAAATGATCATGTGGTTTTTTTCTTTGAGTTTGTTTATGTAGTAGATAGCATTTATAGATTTCCGTACATTGAACCATCCCTGCATCCCTGGGATGAAGCCTACTTGATCATGGTGGATGATCATTTTGATGTGTTCTTGGATTAGGTGGGCAAGAATTTTATTTAGTATTTTTGCATCAATATTCATATGGGAAATTGGCCTGAAATTCCTTTTCTTAGTTGTATCTTTGGGTGGTTTTTGTATCAGCATAATAGTGGCTTCGAAGAAGGAGTTGGGTAGTGTTCCTTCTGATTCTATTTGGTGGAAAAGTTTGAAGAGTATTGGTGTTAAGTCTTCTTTGAAGGTCTGATAGAACTCTGCACTGAAACCATCTGGTCCTGTGCTTTTTTTGGTTGGAAGTCTATCTATGACCCCTTCTATTTCTTTAGGGGTTATGGGTCTGTTAGATGGTCTATTTGATCTTGGTTTAATTTTGGGAATTGGTATCTGTCTAAGAAAATGTCCATTTCCTCCAGATTCTCCAGTTGTGTTGAGTACAGGTTTTTGTAGTAGGCTCTGATGGGTTTTTGAATTTCCTCGGTTTCTGTTGTATTATCTGTTTTCATTTCTAATTTTGTTAATTTGGATACTTTCTCTGTGCCCTTTGGTTAGTCTGGCTAAGGGTTTATCTATCTTGTTGATTTTTTCAAAGAACCAGCTTTTGGTTTCACTGTCTCCCTATTTAGTTTCTGTTTTTCTGATCGGTCCATTGATGAGAGTGGAGTGTTGAAGTCACCCACAATTATTGTTTTAGGTGCAATGTGTGCTTTGAGCTTTAGTAAAGTTTCCTTTATGAATGAGGGCGCACTTGTATTTGGAGCATAGATGTTCAGGATTGAGACTTCTTCTTGCTGGATTTTTCCTTTGACCAGCAAGAAGTTACCTTCCATGTCTCTTTTGATGATATTAGGTTGAAAGTCAATTTTATGTGATATTAGAATGGCAACTCCGGCTTGTTTCCTGGGACCATTTGCTTGTAGAATTGCCTTCCAGACTTTTACTCTAAGGTAGATTTTGTCTGTGACACTGAGGTGTGTTTCCTGCATGCACCAAAATGTAGGGTCCTGTTTATGTAACCAGTCTGTTAGTCTTTGTCTTTTTATTGGGAAATTGAGTCCATTGATGTTAAGAGATATTAAGGAGTAGTAGTTATTGCTCCCTATCATTTTTGATTTTAATTTTATACTTGTGTGGTTATCTTCTTTGGGTTTGATGAAAGAAGCTTAATATCCTGCTTTTTCCAGGGTATAGTTTCCCTCGTTGTAATGATGTTTTCCTCCTATTATCCTTTGTAGGGCTGGGTTTTGGAAAGATATTGTGTAATTTTGGTTTTGTCATAGAATATCTTGGTTTCTCCATCTATAGTAATTGAGAGTTTCGTTGGGTATAGTAGTCTCAGCTGGCATTTGTGTTCTCTTAGAGTCTGCATGAGCTCTGCCCAGGATCTTCTAACTTTCATGGTCTCTGGTGAGAAATCTGGTGTGATTCTGATAGGTCTTCCTTTATATGTTACTTGCCCCTTTTCTCTTACTGCCCTAAGTATTCTTTCTTTGTTTAGTATATTTGGGGTTTTGATTATTATGTGACAGGAGGTATTTCTGTTCTGGTCCAGTCTGTTTGAAGTTCTGTAGGCTTCTTGTATATTCGTGGGCATCTTTCTCTTTTGGTTAGGGAGTTTTCTTCCATAATTTTGTTGAAGATATTTGCTGGCCCTTTAAGTTTATATCTTCACTCTCATCAATGCCTATAATCCTTAGATTTGGCTTTCTCATTGTGTCCTGGATTTCCTGGATGTTTTAGGTTACAAGCTTTTTGCATTTTGCATTTTCTTTAACTGTAGAGTCCATGGTTTCTATGGTATCTTCGGCATCTGAGATTCTTTCTTCTATCTCTTGTATTCTGTTGTTGATATTTGCGTCTACGGTTTCCTGATTTCTTCCCAAGGTTTTCTATCTCCAAAGTTGTCTCCCTTTGTGGTTTCTTAGTTTTTTCTACTTCTGTTTTTAGATCCTGGAAGTTTTTGCTCAGTTCTGTCATTTGCTTTTTTGTGTTTTCCTCTAATTCTTTAAGAGATTTTTGTGTTTCCTCTTTTATGACTTCTGCCTGTTGATCAAAGTTCTCCTGTATTTCTTTAAGTGATTTTTGTGTTTCCTCCTTATTGGCTTTTGTATTCTCATGAATTTCTGTCAATGATTTTTGTGTTTCCCTAGTAACGGCTTCTAATTTTTGATCCATTTTCTCCTGAATTTCTTTAAGTATGTCCTTCATGTGTTTGTGTACCAGCATCATGACCAGTGGTTTTCAATCCAACTCTTGTTTTTCTGGTGTGTTGGGGTATCTAGGACTTGCTATTGTTGGAGAATTGGGTTCTGATGCTGCCATAATGACTTGGTTTCTGTTAGTAACGTTCCTATGCTTGCCTTTAGCCATCTAGTTTTCCCAGGTGTTAGATGGTCTTATTGTCACTGGCTGGTGCTTCAACCTACTGTGGATCTTTAAGGTTTTTTCTGCAACGCTGGATGACTGGGTTTCCTATGGCACAGATCACTGATATGCTGCCTTCCTCGTTTGTGCCTTTGGAGCCCTTCTCAATCTTGCCTCAAGCAATGTTATACTTACGTTGTCAAGGTCAACCAGGTGTTCTCTGTCTGTTCTATTATGGAGCGAAGATGTTGTCGTGGGGGTCACTCCCTCTGTTGATTCTCACATAGGACACAGGTCCCGCGATGGACTGGCTTTCAGATGAACCACCTATGTGCTCAGTTCCTGAGTGCAGGCAGACCCCTGGCGGTTTGCACCACCAGAGATCTAAAGTTCAGAGTGATACAGTACCTAGTGATCTTTTTCTGTCCAGGCAGGCAGCAAATATGGCCGCGGGTCTTCTCTCCTTCTGCAGCTCTCTGGGGAGAACACAGGCCCCACTCCAGGTGGGCTGGCAGACAAACCGCCTATGTGCTCAGTTCCTGAGTGCAGGCAGACCCCTGGCAGTTTGCACCACCAGAGATCTAAAGTTCACGATGATACAGTACCTAGTGACCCTTTTCTGTCCTGGCAGGCAGCGAATATCCAGTGTGTCTGATTTTATGTGTAGATCTTTGATCCACTTGGACTTGAGCTTTGCACTAGGAGATAAGAATGGGTCGATTTGTATTTTTCTGCATGCAGAACTGCAGTTGATCTAGCACCATTTGTTAAAAATGCTGTTATTTTTCCACTGGATATTTTAAGCTCCTTTGTGACTGTCCATGTGTGGGTTCTTTTCTGGGTCTTCAATTCTATTCCATTGATCTTCCTGCCTGTCTGCACACCAATACCAAACAGTTTTGATCACTAGTGCTCTGTAGTAAAGTTTGAGGTCAGGGATGGTGATTCCCCCAGAATATCTTTTGTTGTGGAGAATAGATTTTGCTATCCTTGGTTTTTTGTTATTCCAGATGAATTTGAGAATTTATTTTTCTAGATCTATGAAAAATTGATTTGGAATTTTGATGGGGATTGTATTAAATCTGTAAATTGCTTTCAGCAAGATGGCCATTTTTACTATATTGATCCTGCCAATCCATGAATATGGAAGATCTTTCCATCTTCTGAGACTTTCTTCAATTTCTTTCTTCAGAGGCTTAAAGTTCTTGTCATATAGACCTTTCCCTTGCTTAGTCAGGGTCACACCTAGATATGAAATATTATTTGGGACTATTGTGAAGGGTGACATTTCCCTAATTTCTTTCTCATCTTGTTTTTCCTATTAGTTTTTCCAAATCAGTAGCGGAAGGCTACTGATTTGCTTGAGTTAGTTTTATATCCAGCCACTTTGCTGAAGTTGTTTATCAGCTTTAGGAGTTCTCTGGTGGAAGTCTTGGGGTTGCTTAAGTATACTATCATATCATCTGCAAATAGTGATAGTTTGACTTCTTCCTTTCCAATTTGTATACCTTTGTCCTCTTTTGCTGCCTGATTGCTCTGGCTAGGATTTCAAGTACTATTGCGAAAAGATAAGGAGTGTGTGGGCAGCCTTGTCTGGTCCCCGATTTTAGAGGGATTGCCTCAAGTTTCTCTCCATTTAGTTTGATGTTGGCTACTGGTTTGCAGTATGTTGCTTTCACTATGTTTAGGTATAGTGCCTTGGATTCCCAATCTCGCCAAGACTTTTATCATGAAGGGATGCTGAATTTTGTCAAAAGACTTTTCAGCATCTAATGAAATGACCATGTGTTTTTTTTTCCTTAAATTTGTTTATGTAGTGAATTACATTGACAGATTTCCATATATTGAACCATCCCTGCATCCCTGGGATGACGCCTGCCAGATTGTGGTAAATTATAGTTCTGATGCATTCTTGGATTTGGTTGGCCGAGATTTTTTCAGTATTTTTGCATCAATTTTCATGAGGGAGATTGGTCTGAAGTTTTTCTTCCTTGTTTGGTCTTTGTTTGGTTTAGGTATAAGCATGATTGTGTCTTAATAGAATGAGTTTGAAGAGTATTGGTATTAACTCTTCTTTTAGATCTGAGAGAATTCCCTGCTAAACCTATCTGGTCTTTGGCTTTTTTTCTTTTTTCTTTTTTCTTTTTTTTTTTTTTTAAGGGAGACTATTAATGACTGCTTCTATGTCCTCTATGTCCTCGGGGCTTATGGGACTATTTAGATGATTTATCTGTTCCTGTTTTAACATTGGCACCTGCTATGTATCTAGAAAGTTATCCATTTCATCCAGGTTTTCAAACTTTGTTGAGTATAAACTCTTGTAGTAGGGTCTGATAATTTTTTGGATTTCCACAGTTTCCATTTTTTCTTTTATTTGTTGTATTCTTTATTTACATTTCAAATGATTTCCCCTTTTCTGGGTCCCCACTCCCCGCAAGTCCCATAAGCTCTCTTCCCTCCCCCTGATCCTCCATCTACTCCTCCCTACTTCCTTGTTCTGGTATTCCCCTACACTGTTGCACTGAGTCTTTCCAGAACCAGGGGCCACTCCTCCGTTCTTTTTGGACATCATTTAATATGTGGATTATGTCTTGAGTATTCCAAGTTTCTAGGCTAATATCCACTTATCAGTGAGTGCATACCATGATTGATCTTTTGAGACTGGGTTACCGCACTTAGTATGATGTTCTCCAGCTCCATCCATTTGTCTAAGAATTTCATGAATTCATTGTTTGTAATGGCTGAATAGTACTCCAATGTGTAAATATACCACATTTTTCATATCCATTCCTCTGTTGAGGGACACCTGGGTTCTTTCCAGCTTCTAGCTACTACAAATAGGGCTGCTATGAACATAGTGGAGCATGTGTCCTTATTGCATGCTGGGGAATCCTCTAGGTATATGCCCAGGAGTGGTATAGTAGGGTCCTCTGGAAGTGCCATGCCCAGTTTTCTGAGGATCAGCCAGACTGATTTCTAAAGTGGTTGTACCATCTTGCAATTCCACCAGCAGTGGAGGAGTGTTCCTCTTTCCCCACATACTTGCCAGCAACTGCTGTCTCCTGAGTTTTTTAACTTAGCCATTCTGACTGGTGTGAGGTGAAATCTCAGGGTTGTTTTGATTTGCATTTCTCTAATGATTAATGATGTTGAAGATTTCTTAATGTGTTTCTCAGCCCTCTGAAGTTCTTCATGTGAAAATTCTTTATTTAGCTCTGTACCCCACTTTTTAATGGGGTTATTTGGTTCTCTGGGTTCTACCTTCCTGAGTTCTTTGTATATATTAGATATTAGCCCTCTGTCAGATTTAAGGTTGGTGAAGATAAACTGCCTAAGTGCTCAGGTCCTGAGCGCAGGCAGATCCCTCAAGATTTGCACCCCCAGAGAACTTAAGCTCAGGATAATACAGTACCTAGTAATGTTTTTCTGCCCTGGCAGGCCACGAAGATGGCCATGGGGAGTTGCTCCTGCTGCTCTCCAGGTAGGACACAGACCCCACGACCTACCAGCTGGGAGATGAACTGCCAGTGTGCTCAGTCCTGGGCATAGGCAGACCTCTGGCGGTTGCACCCCCAGAGATCTTAAGCTCAGGTGATACAGTACCTAGTGAAGCTTTTCTGCCCTGAAAGGCAGCGAATATGGCCACAGGGATTCTCTTTTTCTGCTGCTCTCCATGCAGGACACAGGCCCCACACCTGGTGGTCTGGCAGAAGAACCGCCTATGTGCTCAGTTCTTGGGTGCAGGCAGGCAGACTCCTGGCGGTTTGCACCCCCAAAGATCTAAAGCTCGGGGTGAGCCAGTACCTAGTGATGCTCTTCTGCTCCGGTAGGCAGTGAATATGGCCACAGGGATTCTCTCCCTCTGCTGCTCTCCAGCCAGGACACAGGGACCATGCGCGTAGGTCTGGCAGACAAACCACCTATGTGCTCAGTTCCTGAGTGCAGGCAGACCTAAAGAGATCTAAAGCTCGGGGTGATACAGTACCTAGTGAAGCTCTTCTGCCCTGCCCGCGCCCAGTTTCCATTGTTGTCTCCTTTTTCATTTCTGATTTTATTAATTTGGATACTGCATGCACCCTGGTTAGTCTGGCTAAGGGTTTATCTATCTTGTTGATTTTTTTCAAAGAACCAGCTCTTAGTTTTGTTGATTCTTTGTATAGCTCTTTTTGTTTCTGCTTGGTTGATTTCTGCTCTAAGATTGATTATTTCCCGCTATCTACTCCTCTTGGGGTATTTGCTTCTTTTTGTTCTAGAGCCTTCAAGTGCACTGTCAAGCTATTAGTGCAAGCTCTCTCCATTCTCTTTTTGGAGGCAAAAGGAGCCATGAGTTTTCCTCTTAGCACTGCTATCATTGTGTGCCATAAATTTTGGTATGATGTGTCTTCATTTTCATTGAATTTTAAAAAGTCTTTAATTTCTTTATTTATTTATTCCTTGACCAAGCTATCATTGAGAAGAGCATTGTTCAAAGTCCATGTGTATGTGTGTTTTCCATTGCTTTTGTTTGAGCTTAAGACCAGCCTTAAGCCGTGGTAATCTGATAAGATGCATGGAACAATTTCAATATTTCTATATGTGTTGAGGCCTGTTTTGTGACCAATTATATGGTCAGTTTTGGAGAAGGTATCAGGAGGTGCTGATAAGAAGGTATATTCTTTTGCTTTAGGGTGGAATGTTCTATAAATATCTGTTAGATCCAATTGGTCCATAACTTCAGTTAGTTTCACTGTATCTCTGTTTAGTTTCTGGTTCCATGACTTGTCCATTTTTGACAGTGGGGTGTTGAAGTCTCCCACTATTATTGTGTGGGGTGCAATGTGTGCTTTGAGCTTAGTAAAAGTTCATTTTATGAATGTGTGTGTCCTTGTGTTCAGAGCATAGATGTTCAGAATTGAGAGTTCATCTTGGTAGACTTTTCCTTTGACCAGTATGAAGTGTCCCTCCTTATCTTTTTTGACAACTTTTGGTTGAAAGTCAATTTTATCCGATATAAGAATGGCCACTACAGCTTGTTTCTTGGGACCATTTGCTTGGAAAATTGTTTTATATCCTTTGACTCTTAAATAGTGCCTGTCTTTGTCACTGGGGTGGGTTTCTTATATGCAGCAAAACATTGGGTCCTGGTTTATGTATCCAGTCTGTTAGTCTATGTCTTTTTATAGGGCAATTGAGACCATTGATATTAAGAGATATTAGGAAAAAGTGATTGTTGCTTACTGTTATCTTCTTAGTTAACAGTGACATTCTGGTTGTGTAGCTATCTTCTATTGGGTTTGATGAAAGATTACCTTATTGATTTTTCTACAGTGTGGTTTGCTGTCTTGTGTTGGTATTTTCCACCCATTATTCTTTGCAGAGCTGGGTTTGTGGAAAGATACTGTGTAAATTTGCTTTTGTCATGGAATGTCTTGTTTTCACCATCTAGGTAATTGAAAGTTTTGCTGGGTATAGTAGTCTGGGCTGACATTTATGTTCTCTTAGGGTCTGTTTGATATCTACCCAGGTTCTTCTGGTTTTCATAGTCTCTGGTGAGAAGTCTGATGTAATTCTGATAGGTCTGCCTTTATATGTTATTTGACCTTTTTCTCTCACTGCTTTTAATATTCTTTCTTTGTTTAGTGTATTTGGTATTTTGATTACTATGTGACAGGAGGAATTTCTGCTCTGGTCCGATCTGTTTTGAGTTCTGTAGGCTTCCTGTATGTTCATGGGCATCTCTTTCTTTAGGTTAGGGAAGTTTTCTCCTATAATTATGTTGAAGATATTTATTGGGCCTTTAAGTTATAAATCCTCACTTTCATCTATTCCTATAATCCTTAGGTTTGGTCTTCTCATTGTGTCCTAGAGTTCCTGGATGTTTTGAGTTACAAACTTTTTGCATTTTGCATTTTCTTTGACTGTTGAGTTAATGATTTCTATGGAATCTTCAGCATCTGAGATTCTTTCTTTTATCTCTTGTATTCTGTTGTTGATACTTGCATCTATGACTCCTGAATTCTTTCCGAGGTTTTCTATTTTCAGAGATATCTCACTTTGTGATTTCTTTGTTGATTCTATTTCCAGGTTTAGATCCTGGATAGTTTTGTTCAGTTCCTTCACTTGTTTGTTTGTTTTTTTTTCCCTGAAATTCTTTAAGGAATTTTTGTGTTTCCCTTTTAAGGGCTTCTACCTCTTGATCCATGCTCTCTTGTGTTTCTTTTACAGATTTTTGTGATTCCTCTTTAAGGGTTTCTGCATGTTGACCCATGTTCTCCCATAATTCCCTATGAGATTTTTGTATTGCCTCTTTAAGGGTTTCAACCTGTTGACCCATATTCTCCTGTATTTTTTAAAGAGATTTTTGTGTTTCCTCTTTAAGGACTTCAACCTTTTGATCCATATTCTCTTGTCTTTCTTTAAGGAATTTTTGTGCTTCTACCTGTTGACCCATGTTCTCTTGTATTTCTTTAAGGGAGTTATTTATGTCTTTCTTGAAGTCCTCCATCAGCAATATGAGATGTGATTTTAAATCTGGTTCTTGCTTTTCTGATATGATGGAGTATGCAGGATTTGCTGTTGTGGGAGAGCTGGGTTCTGATGGTTCCATGTTGCCTTGGTTTTCTGTTGGTAATGATTTTGTGTTTGCCTTTGACCATCTCGTTATCTCTGGTGTTAGCTGGTCTTGCTGACACTATCTTCTCTATCCTGCTGGCCTGTGTTTCTGTACTCCTGGGATTCTCTTTCTGTTCAATGCCTTGCAAACATCTGATTTTTCAGGAAGTATCAGGCAATGGGGTCTCCCTGTGGCAGACTTTGCAAGGGTTCATTGCCCTGCTCCTGCCAATTCTCGAATGCCCTGCTCTTGTCGGTTCTCTAGAGAGTATCAGGAAGTGGTGTCCTCTCCGTGCTAGATGTGGCACAGGGCTCCCACATCTGATAGAAAGGAGTGGTGACAGGGGAGAACTGAGGGGTAGAAGGGGTGGAAGGGGATAGGTGAACTGGATGTTGCTGGGTAGCGAGTCCCAGAGCAGAGGTACTCCATGACTCTCTGTTTTGGTAGGTTATGTTTACCTAATACCCTGCTCCTGTCAGTTCTCTAGAGAGTATCAGGAAGTGGTGTCCTCTCTGTTCCAGATGTGGCACAGGTCTCTCTGCTATACACCTTTAACTTTTTAAATAATGATTTTATTTATTTAAGAATTTCTTTATTACATTTTTATTTTCATTAAATACAGATGTTATTTCTCAGATAGTATATCCTCATTATGGCTTTCCTTCCTCATTGTACAACTAACAGGATTCTAAAGGATAATACTAAATAAAATGAAGTTGCCCAAAATATACTGAGATTAAAAAAAAATGTAGTACATTATAATTGGATAACAGAAACACATAAAAGGAAAAGACTCCAAGAGAAGGTACAATAAACAGAGGGCCACACTCGGGAATCTCACAACACTACTCAACTGGAAAACATAATATATATGTAAAGGATCAGCAGGGTAAAAATGGAGTGGAAAAAATATTTTAAAAAAATAAAATAAGTTAAAATAGAAAAATTATAAAAACCCTTACTTGACATGAAGAGATAAGACAAAGAACCTCCAAAAACACCACTGAGCTTTGCTTGACCATCTACTGCTAGGCATGCAGCTTGACCGTAGAGTAGTTTCTTTCATCAGTGAAACTCTATTGGGAAAAACTAAATACTTATTTGCAAGTGTTTCTGAACTGAGAATCACTTTTGGGTTAACGATAGAAGCACGTGTCCAGTTCTCCCTTTATCTCTAGGAGTCACAGACCCTGTAAGCCCTATGGACTGTCCTTCAATCTCTTAAATTCATACTAGCTCTGATCAGGCTGATTCAGAGGCCCTTGTTTGCTTGGTATCCTTCATCCATCCCAACTGGCCCATATACTCTTTCCTGTAGCAGTAAATCTCCGACCCCAATAAGCCCATGTCAAAAATGCAGCACTCAGTTACAATATTTATAAGCTGCATGAGTAGACTGAGCAGATTTACCACCATACTACTCAATTCCCCAGCTATGAGATGCCTTGCTACTTGTGGCTTCTTCAGGCTATGTGGTTCTGCTCCATCATTCTTCCTTAATCTCTCCCTCCCCCTCTTCTTCCTCTCTGTCTTCCTTTTTCTGACACTCTCTAAAAACTCCAGCTTCACCTTTCCCTTCCACTGTCCAATCACAGGCTCAAGCCTCTATTTGGCCAGTTAAAATAGGGAGAAGTTTCACATGAAATCACCTGAGCAGGTGTTCCACTACTCTGTGACTGGGGCAGCCCCAGTGGGAGGAAGCAGAATTAGCATCTGAGTACAAACAGCACCAGGACAACCCAAAACATTTTCGGTTTTGTCTCTGAGCCCCAAGGACAGAGATTTAATGCAGAGATCCCATTTAGGAATGAGTTTTTCAAGGTTTCTCACTCTATGCATAACATCTTAATATGTTCTATATTTGTTTCCATCTTCTGCAGGAGAAAGTATCTCTGTTGATGGCTAGGCTAAGCACTAGGACTTAAGTATAGCAATATGTCAACATGAATTATAATATTTCTACCTCTTTCCTGCTGTTGTTATTGTTGTTTTGTTTTGTTTTCAGGTGTAGGATAGCAGTATCTGATTTTACTCTAGTTCCTTGGACTATCTTTTTTACCCAATATCATGTATAGGCTCCTACTCATGGAGTGGGCCTTAATTCAAATAAAGCAGTTATTTTTTCTCTACCCCCACAAACTTTGTGCTACCAAGGCACTAGTACAGCTTACCTGAACACTGTTGTAGATCAAAAGGTTTGGGACTTGGTTGGTGTTCATGATTCTCTTCTGGTATCATGCAGAGTATCAAAGACAATAAAATATAAGTCTGAGCATCTATTTACATAGGCATTAGCTTGCTCCTCTATGTTCAATACCTGCCTAGGTGTTTTCTTCAGAATGGGGCCCTGCTCTCAGTTTACTCATAGTAATAATTATTCCTGACCATTTGAAGGACTGTTGGAGAAACATAAAAGAATCTGTAAAAACATTATTAGAAAAAAATAGAATTTGGCAAGTATCTAACTATAAGACTCATAAAGGGAAAATAAATTATTTTTTTCTACACACATATTTTATGTAGGTTTTCCAACAGGCAGTACACTGTGGGCAACATATAAAACTGTAGTTGGTTCTCAAAGATGACTTTTACTATGGTTATAATTCTTGCTTTTATATACCACCAGATTAATGAATTATATGATTTTTTATTTCTATTTGTATTTCTCAAAGAGGCCTTTTAATTTTTTTAATGATTCCACATTAGAATTTTATCTGCACTCTGTAAGAATAATTGGAGTCAATAATTTCCCTTCAGCTCAGAATTACAATATAACTTATGAATCAGGCTTCGCAAAATAATAGCATTGTCATTATTAATTGATTACCTTTTGTCTTTGATCCTGATTCCATTTTGAGTCTTCTGATGTGACAAGGGTTACCTTTGTCATTTTTGTGGGATATTCCAATGTGAGGATACATGAATTTTATACCAGTATAAATGGTATGAGTGATGGACTCTAGTACTTCCTCAAAGGAGGGGTAACTGAGATGGATGGATGCATCATTGACCCGTGCTGTCTATTGACCACTGTGATGAAAGCCAAACGTAAAGTAAGAAGTTATCAACACATCACAATAGGCATTTTGTTTCATACAGTATAGGAAGATTATTCCAAAGAGAACAGAGAATTCCAGCACTCTTATTCACACCTCAATAACTTCTGAAAACATGCTGTGATCTGGCTGAAGGCAGGCATACCCTGTTATCAACAGAATATTGAGGAGCTGTGTAAACATGCTAGTTTAGGTAGAGATGGCTGGTTTTGGAATAAAATAAATGAATGGTAAATTCTTCAATAGTTAGGCTCCTGTCACACAACTGCCAAAGGAAACTGGAAAAAATGTATCTCACAGGAGTCTGAGACTTGCTGATATATTGAGTGAGTGAATGCCAATCCAGTTTGGTTGTAATAAGACAGATGGATATTAAGTATGGTTATAAAAATAGAGGAACAAGAATCAACGATTTTTCTCATTTAGTGTCTGAAGATCAGAAGAGGAGTCAATACTCGTGAAATGCAAAGAGCTCAGAATTGTAATTCTAAAAGACTAAGGAGAGTGGCTATTGTTGGTAACATGTGTCTTACTAAAGCTGTGAAGAGGATAGCAATCATGAAACGGGGCTAATAGGTAAGTTTGTTTCACATTTTAAAATAATAATTTGATTTATAAGCCCATCAACATAGGTAAGTCTCATTTACTAAAGATTTTTGTTGAATAAATGAATATTTTATATACTTAGAAAATTAAGGTAGAGGGAAATTTTCTTCCTTAACATGTAGCAATTAAATATTACTTTTTTCTCTTAAATCTTAAAATTCTCATTTTTCTTTTCATGCTAATATTCATTTACTTGTTAAGTATATATAGAGTCACTGGCATGGAACATCTGCTTTTCTATGCACAAGAAATGCTTGAATGAATCAAGCAGGTCAAAACATCTAACCTTCTGGCACTTTCTTTGAGAATGAGAATATGGACACTGTTTTACAGATCATTAATAATTGTGAGGGTTTCTAAATAACACCTATGAGACTCCATTCATGCGCCATAGCTCTACGTGCATCCCCACAAGCCTGCAGCCACCAAGAAAAACCAGAGGAGATCCTCAACTCCTAATACCCTTCCTGCTGGGCCCTCTGGGAAGCCTAGCAGCCCTGAAGTCTTCTTCTTCCCCTCTATGCTCCATTTTACTGCCCATAACTTTACCTGCATTCACAGAGACATGCACCCATCAGAGACTTCCAAGTCTAGTTGCATTGCCAGTTGCCTAGTGTCATCATGGACTATCAAGCTTGCCAACACTTGAGAGAACCAGATAGCTAAATATCATCATAAGAACACAATCAGCAAAATCCAGAGCAATATGTATCCACCAGAAATCAGTAAACCTGCCACAGAAAGCCCTGGATATCCTAACCTGCCTAAAATAAAAGAAAATAACCTTAAATCTGATCTTATGAGGTTGATAGAGGGCTTTTTAAAAAGAATGAATAAACGCCCTAAAGAAATATAAGAAAATACAATCACAGAGTTGAAGTAAATGAGTAAAACTCTTTAAAATCTGAAAATGGAAATAGCAATAATGCAAATAGAAATTGAGGCAATCCTGGAGAAGAAAAACCTAAGAAGGAAAACAGAAATTGCTTACAGAATTATTACCAACAGAATATAGGAGATGGAAGAGAGAGTGTCAGGTGTAGAAGATTTGAGAGTAAATGGATATTTCATTACATAATATGCTAAATCTAAAATGTTTCTAACACTAAATATTCAGAGAATTTGTGAAACTATGAAAACAATTAGACTTAAGAATAATAGGAATAGGAGAAAGATGAGATTCCCAGAACAAAGGTCCCTGAAATATCTTAAACAAAATCCTACAAGAAAATTTTTGAACCATAAAAATGAGATGCCAAAAAGGAAAAAAAAAAAGCATACAGAACACCAAGATTGGACCAGAAAAGAATATCCTCCTAAAATATAATAATCAAAACAAAAAAATCTATATAACAAATTGAAAGTTGGAAGGGAAAAGGAGCAAGGAACATATAAAGGTAGACTTAGCTTAACTACACCTGATGTTTAAAACATCCCTAGGATGAAACTTATTTTGTCAGGATGGATGAGGTTGAGTGCGTATAGAAGAATGCAAACAGATCTATAATTATCACACTACATAAAACTCAAGTCCATGTGGATCTTAGTATAAAACCAGATGCACTTAATCTAATTGAAGAGAAACTGGGAGTAGCCTTGAAAGCGTTGGTGGAAGAGAGACAAGTTCCTGAAGAGAACACCAATGGCTCAGGTGCTAAGATCAACATTTGATAAATGAGACTTCATGATCCTGAAAAGCTTCTGTAAGGCAAAGCTTCGGTAAGAAACCACCAAGTGACAATATACAAACTGGGAAGTGATCTTCACTAACTTTATATCTGACAGAGGGCTAATATCCAAAATTTAAAAAGAACTGAGATATTAGAGACCGACAACACAAATAGCTCAATTAAAAATTGGTATATAGAGTTAAACAGAGAGTTCTCAACAGAGAAATATCTAATGACTAAGAAACACTTAAAGAAATATTCAGCATAATTAGTAAGCAGGAAAATACAAAAAAAATTACTCTAAGATTCCACTTTACACCCATGAGAATGGCTAAAATCAAAATCTCAAGAGACAGCACCTGATGGTGAGGATGTGGAGGAAGAGGAACATTTCTCCATTTGTGGTCGGAGTAAAAATTTGTACAACTTTGGTAATAAATTTTTCTGTTTTCTCATAAAATTGAGAGTAGTTCTATTTAAAGACCCAACTATACCACTCCTGGGCATATACCCAAAGATGCTTCATATGCCACCACAATGATACTTACTCTAATATGTTCATAGGAGCTGTGTTCACACTAGTCAGGAACTGTAATGAACCCAGAAGTCTATCAACCTAAGAATGGACACAGAAAATGTGGTTGATTTACACAGTGGAATACTACTTGGCTTTTAAAAACAAGGATGTCACGACATTGGCAGGCAAATGAATGGAACTAGAAAACACCATTTTGCATGAGCCAACACAGACCTAAAAACACAAGGACAGTATCTATTCCCTTGTACATGAATATTTGCCACAAACTATAGGATACCCATGCTACAAACAATATACCAAAAGAAGCTAAGTAACAAACAGGGTCAAAGGAAGGATGCTTGAATCTCAGTCAGATGGAGAAATAAAATATTCTTCAGGGGTGAATGGAAGGAGAGAAGTGGATGGCATAGAGAATGTAGAGGGGAAGGATGGATCACATGTAGAGAGGGCCAGGAGAGTGAAATTTGCAAGGGGACTTGCAGGAGCATATCTAGGATATGGCAGAAACTTAGGACAAGGAGAGCTTTCAGCAAGTCTGTGAGGGTTATTTTAGCTGAGACTATTTGCAGTGGAGGATATGGAGCCTGATATGGCACCTCCTTAGCCATGGAGGACTCATAGTGGAGGAACAAGGACAACAAGCCTTTCATAATACCTTTGATCCAAAATGTGTCCTGCCTATTAGAAGTGCAGGGACGAAGCTGGCTCAGAGACTGTGGGAATGGCAAACTAAAGACTGGCCCAACATGAGATCTATTCCATGAGCAAGAACCAGTCCCTAACACTATTAATGATACTTTGTTATGCTTGCAGGTAGTGTTCTAGCAAAACTGTCTACTGAAAAGCTCTACTCAGCTGCTTACTAAAATAGACCCACAGCTCAGAGAATCTTGTGGAAAAGTTGTGGGAGGAATTAAAGGACCCAGAGGGGATAGAGTCTCCACAAGAAGACCTACCAAGTCACCTCACTTGGATCCTCAGTGGTTCTCAAAGACTGAACTACCAAGCAAAGAACATTCAGGGTGGACTAGGCCCCTGCTCATATGTAATAGATGTCCATCTTGGTCTTCATCCAGTTTCCAAACATCTGGAGTGGTAGCTATCCCTGTCTCTGTTGCCTACCTATAGATCCTGTTTCCCTAATTGGGTACGTGGTCTGACTTCATTGGGAGAGGATTTGCTTAGTTCCCCAGTGACTTGATATGCCAGGGTGGTTTGGTACCCAGGGGACCAGCTTATTTGAGAAGTAGAAGATAATGGGGAAGGGATATGTGAGGAGGGAATAGGAAGAGAGAAGCTGTGATGGGGATGTATAGTGAATAAATAAGTAAAATCATGGAAAAAATGAAATAACATCTATAAAACATTTCATTTTAAGATTCTAGCAGATGGAAGGAAATCACTTCAATTTTACATAGTATTTAAATTAATAATATTTATACATGTAAAGAGTCACTAGTATATATTTATGATATTCCAAAATTATTAAGTAATATTTACTAGTTGTGACATTTGTATATGTATATTTTTGCAGTTTTGAGAAGTCAATCAATCTTGCTCATTTCTACTCAACATAATGTAAACATGAAAACTGTAAAATACTTTATGACAGCAAAGAATTCTGGAAAAATAAATAATCTCACTGCCAAAGTTCATTGAGTTGATTTGTGAACCATTTTTCTTTGTTCAATAATAAAATCCTCTTATGATTTGCAGTACTGAGTTGAATAATTCATCTCAGTAAAGCAGTTTCTTAAATTAAAAATAACACCTTGTAACAGCTCTCTTTAATTAAGTAGCATTCTTCCCAAATGATAGCCATTTCTTTGAGATTTTTCTTCGTTTGCTTGCTTTCTATTTGTTGTTTATTTTTAGAGAGGATTTGCCATGCTGCCCTGACTCAATTTGGATTTCATAGGGAGTCAAGTTTACCTAGAGTTTTCATACAAGCTTTTATTGTATCCTAAGTGCTTGGGACACCATACCTAATATTCTGACACAAAATTTCTAAGACAGAACTTTTACTTATATTCTCTAAAAGATTAAATTAATATCACTACATGTATTTTCACAATACCAAGAGAATCAGTATATATTTCCATATGTTTTACATAACCTCTAAAACCATATATATGCTGTATTATTTATTTAAAAATGCATATTCTGTAGCTTCTCTATTTAGAGCTTGAGTATTAGATCCTGCTTTCTTCTGTTTAGTCCAATATCATTTCAATTTGAGGTAATAAAGACTTTTTTCCAATTTAAAATGAATATATTTAATTAGAAATGAAATAAGAAACAATGAGGAACATTATATAAAGGCATAGGATATGTCAATATTTATTGGTGTTTTCATTAACCATGACGAGAAGAAGCGAGGTAAGATTGAATTGTTATTACAAAAGGGGGGGATAAGATAATGCATACCAACTGCTCTTCCATGATGGTTAAATCTCCATTTTCAAGTAGAGTGAGCCAGAGTCACCTTGTACACAACATTTGACATGTCTGTGAAGGTCTTTGTAGAGAAGGTTAACAGGGAAAGGCAGGGTGTAAAGATGAACCCTGAATGGAAGCAGCAGAATCTCAGAGGCTAATTTTCTCCCCTAAACAAAAGAAACCAAGCTGCAGCTGTGCTGCATCAAACTTTCCTTCCTCCATTAAGTTGTGTTATTTTTTCTTAATTAATTTACTATTTTTACACTCCACATTTTCCCTCCAACCCCAACCCCATCCTCCCTTCTACTGTTCCACATCCCATGCCTCCTTCCCACTCTACTGTCTCAAGGTAGATGTCCCCACCCACCACCCCACCTGACCTCTAAATTTCCTGGTTCCTCCAGACTCTTAGGGTTAGGTACATCATCTCTGAATTAACACAAACCTGGCAATCCTCTACTGTATGTGTGTTGGGAGTCTTATATCAGCTGATGTATGATGCCTGTTTTGTGGTCTCGTGTTTGGGAGATCTCTGGGGTCCAGTGTAATTGAGACTGCTGCTCCTCCTACAGGATTGCCCTTCTCCTAAGCTTCTTTCATCCTTCTCTAATTCAGCAACAGGGGTCAGCTGCTTCTGCCCATTGTTTTGGGTGCAAATATCTGCATCTGACTCTGCTGTTTGTTCGGTCTTCCAGAGTGTAGTCATACTAGGTCCGTTTTCCTGAGTGCTCCACAGCTTCAGTAATAGTGTCAGGCCTTGAGTCATTCCTTTGAGCTGGATTTGACTTTGGGCCTGTTGCTGGACTTTCTTTTCCTAGAGCTTACCTCCATTTCTTTCTTTCTTTCTTTTTTTTTTTTTTAAGAAATGTAAAAACGTTTTATTGGCCACAGGACATATTCTGTACTTTCAAAGTACACAATTTAACTCAGAGCACACTTTCATAAAACTTTACGAGACCAAGCAGTGCACTGTGTTCTCCAGGATTTCCCAGTTGGAATCTCTTCCCATTTCCATGTCAGAGCAAAAGGAGAGGAAGCATGACATCTTATCTGGGATGCTTTTGTCCCTTTGAATAGTTCATGATTTATAGCACTAACATCAATCTCATCTTGTTACCTCCATTTCCGTCCCTATAATTCTCCCAGGTCTCTGGTATTCCCCCCAACCTGCTGTCTCCCAAGGATGCCTCTTTCCCTTCTTTCTGCTGGTCCTCAGGGCTTCAGTCCTTTTCCCTCACCCAGTACCAGATCACTTCCCCCTCCCTCCTAAGCCCCCCTCCCCAATTGTGATTGCTTTGTTGTCCCTCCATAGTGAGCCTAAGTCATGCTTACTTGGGCATTTCAGCTTGTTGACCTTTTTGAGTTCTGTGGACTATATCCTGGGTACTCTGTACTTTTTTTTTCTTTCTAACATCTGCTTACTAGTGAGTACATACCATGCGTGCCCTTTTGGGTCTTTTTGGGCTGTCTGTATGTAGAAAAATGAAAATAGACCCATATTTGTTGCCTTGCACAAATCTCAAGTCCATGTGGATAAAGGACTTCAACATAAAATCAGATACACTGAATCTAATAGAAGAGAAAGTGGGAAAGAACCTTGAACTCATTGGCACGGGAAATTTCCTAAACAGAATGCCAATGGTTCAAGCTCTAAGATCAAGAATGGATAAATGGTACTTCATAAAACTGAAAGGCTTCTATAAGGCAAAGGACATTGTCTATAAGGCAAATCAACAACCTACAGATCTGGAAAAAAATCTTCACTAACCCAACATCCAATAGAAGGCTAATATCCAAAATATATGAAGAACTCAAGAAACTAATCACCAAAATACCAAACAACCCCATCAAAAATCAAGGTAAAGAACTAAACCAATATTTCACAATTGAAGAATCTTGAATGGCTGGGAAACACCTAAAGAAATGTTCAAAGTCCTTAGTAATCAGAGAAATGCAAATCAAAACAACCCTGAGATTTCACCTTACACCAATCAGAATGGCTAAGATCAAAATCTCAGGTGACAACACATTGGAGAGGATGTGGAGAAAGAAGAACACTCCTCCTTTGCTGGTAAGATTACAGGCTGGTACAACCAGTCTGGAAATTAATCTAAAGGTTACTCTGAAAATTGGAAATAGATCTACTTGAAGATCAAGCTATATCACTCTTGGGAATATTGTTGGTACCAGGACCTCCGAAATCTGTAACAACACATAGGAAACAGCTCTGCCTATATACCTGTTACCAAGGCAACTGCCAAGTCTATTCCCAGACTCCATTGGGCTCACCTTTACCTGCAACCACGTCACCATCTGTATATCTAAGAGAAGCACACATACACCTCTTCTCCTCCTTTCTTTCCACTGTCACCTTTGCCCTTTCCCTTCTCCATAAACCTCATGTGGAACTGTGTGGCCTGGTGTGGGCTTTCTGGAGCTGGCACTGTCTCTGCTGCAGCCACCACCACTGCTATAGCCCGTGGACCTCAACAAATATACCCAAAAGATGCCATGCTACAGGGGCACTGTTCTACTATGTTATTTGTGATATCCCGAAGCTGGAAACTGCCCAGATGTCCCACCACAGTAGAATGGAGAGAGAAAAAATGTAGTTCATTTTTACAATGGAACACTACTCAGCTATTAAAAACAAGGACATCCTGAGGTTTTCCGGTAATAAAGATATTTAATGAATCCCTTATGTATGTGAATCAAAAGATCGAACATATATGAGTAGGTAGTAGGATAAAGAGATTTATCTTATCTTTCCATATAAATCATAAAAGACTGAGGACTTGGGATAGATCATGAGAACACACAAAATATTGGGCCCACTTGTAAGCATATGTACCCCCAATGACATAAGAAGCTAAGAGTTAAGGAGCTTTGGATCTCCTGACTGCTGGCCACTCATTGTGGTCTAAACAGCAAAGCTCAGATTCCAGTAAGAGACTCTGTACAATAAAATATGAGAATAATGAACAACCATGGACATACATATATCTTTCACATAGTTTCTTACAATAATTTATCATTCACATATAAAGTAAGGAAAGTATTGATTTTTAATAATATTCTTTGAGATATAAAATATATTTCAATTATACCTAGTAGAATTGTGATGATTAACATTTTCAATTTGATGGCATTAAGTAGGCAGTGAGAACAAGTTTATGCATATATGTGCGAAGAATTTTTCATGACAGAAAAACAGAAATAGGAAGACCATTGTTAATATTGGTGGCATTAGTTCACATCAAGAAAAGAATTGAAGCTGAACAATAGCTTTCAAGTTTTTCTTCTGCAATGGTTTGTGTATGTTTGCTCCATAGATTGGCACTAAAATGATGTGTAGGTTTGTTGAAGAAGGTGTGTCATTGTGTGCCTGATCTATAATACCCTTGTCCTAGCTGCCTGGAAGACAGTACTCAGTCTTCAGATAAATATACTGCCATATTATGTCTTGATGATAATGGACTGAACCTCTGAACCTGTAGGCCAGCTCAATTGAATGTTGCACTTATAAGAGTTGTCTTGGTTATGGTATCTTTTCACAGCATTAAAATCCTAACTAAGACATTTGCCTTCTGTTGTAGACACAATGTGACCAGATTCCTTGACCTCCTGTGCTCATAACTTCCTCTATAGGGTTGATTTCATCCTCACACTGCATGCCAATATTAACTGTATCTTATTGTATTGGTTTGTCTTGTATTTTGTCACATCAATGAGAAAAGTATCTAATATAATAATCCAGAGTATATGCAAACAATATACCAAATAGAAGGACACTAAAGACAAGTTAATATAATTTAATTTTCTTGTATTCAAACATGCATTGCCTCCCACATATTGTTTTGCAATGTATATAATAAATGGATCTCTAGTAGAAATACATATTTGAGTTTATATTATCTATTTCCAAATAAATGATCAATTTCTAGACAAGCTCTTAATATAGTTTACATTGTAGCATTATCTTGTATACACACATACATACATATGTATGTATATACACCCATACATACATATGTGTGTATTGTTGTGTGTGTACAATGAATGAATTACATTCATTTCATGAATTTTTATAAAGTATATATTTTTATAGATGTGACTTAAGTGTGAAAATATTTAAAGAACCATGGATTCATTTCTAATTTTTATAAATTTCAATTCAAATGTCATACAACTTTATATAATTTCAGCCACAATCAATATGTATGTCACATCAGCATGTAATTCAAAATAACTTATTCCAGTAATCAAAAGAATTCAAAATATTATTTTGTTCATTGCTTTCCTAATATCCATCAGGAATCCACCAAAGTAAGTACATAAATATCATGTGTTATTTTCCCATGAAAAACTAGCAATTATAGTGAGTAGAAAATTAATTTAGCAAGTTCCTAGTAAGAGAGATTTGTTAAGCATGAACATCAGTTTTAAGTTATTAGTTTAAAACATATATTTACTATGATTTTGAAGACAGAATAAGTGGAAGAGAAACTCACAGACACGCATAAGACAGAAACCACAAAGCAAATATCCAACAGAAGTAACTGTAATAATGAGATAAAATGAAAGAATAAAAAAGAGGAAGTTTTTTTGTTTTAATGTGAGCAAAGTAAAATCTCATATTTAACAAAATGGTGCATGAGCAAATGTGAAGGCTGAGTAGAGAGAAAGCATTTCAAAGAGTCCATGAAACAAACAATGAAGATACAAAGCTAAGCAAGGATTGAATTCCCACCAAAACTACCATAGTCTACTCGGGGGAGTGAGTGTAAGGCTCCTGTGGGCTCATAGATGATGTCAACCTGCCAGGATTATGTCAACAGCAAGCAAATCTCCCCATCATTTGTGAACATAGTTTTAAAGGTTGGCTTTCATAGATGCAGGTTATAGAAATCTAAAAGCAAAAGCTTGCTACTCAAATAAAAGCAATGTCTCCCATTCAAGACAAAGAAGGCTTAAAAAAATTTGTATTTGTAACCAACACACCTTCAGAGTGATGCACTTTCAAATAATGCATCTGTGTTTGTCTTTTGAGTATGCCCCACGAGACACAAACAGCCTGGATAAGTGTTGTGGTTTTTGTGGTCATTGAAGATTAAAATAACAGGGACACACACCTCCAACAAACATCTTGGAGGCTGCCTGAACCTCTCCATCTGGATGACACAAGGAACCCTGTCTTAATGTTCCTGAATGTAGATATTACTTGCTCATGTCCAGTTGTATCAGCTACTTCTTCTGATCTCCCTTGCATTTGTGTCAAACATCTGACCTCTATACCTAATGAGAAAGAAAGAAAAACTGAAACAAATGATGAACTCTAATTGTTCTCTCCCTTTTGTGCATTTACCAGTTGTGGGGTCATGATACTCTGCAGAAAGCTGAGGTACTGTGCCTATTCCTTGAAGTAGGACTAGTAATTTGCTTAGATAAATTAAATTATTGTTTCTGTTGGTTGATACTAACAGTTCATAGTTTATTTTTTAGCAGCTAACTTAAATATTTGTTTTCTAATAAATACATAGATGATAAGTATTACATGACAGAAGGTGAAATTACAAGTCAAGTAAAGAGGAAAATTGTTGTTCGGAATGCATAAGAAATGCATCTTAAAATCAGAGTTTAGAACAAAGACATCTTCATACTGTGAGATTCCCTTGAGTGCTGATGATATTTGGAATAATTTCATATACAAAAGAAGGGGAACTTGAAATAGAATTTGACCCACTTGGTATCATTAATGGGCTGAAATTGAAGCAGCTGTCAATCTACAGAAAATCTTGATCTTACTTTTTCACTGTCTGAATTCTAATTTACATGAATGAACTTTCCATCAGTTTCCCAGGAAGTCAGTGTTAAAGGAATTCATCTGAGAATTTCTCTTCATTCTTAGAAAAGATTTCTTGAATTGAAGAAATTTGACAGCACATCTAAAAACTTCTGTAGATAATTTTGCCCATGCCAACAACTCAGAATTCATCCCATACATTTACTAAAATTTACTTTAGTATTAAACCCATGCTTTTTGTGTAAATACCATCAAGCCATTTGAAATTTTGTAATGTGTTACATCTAGAAAATCTGCCCCCAAATGTTATTATTCTAGACGATTTAGATAGACCCCAAGGTAAAGATTCTGGGTTGTTTTCTTTTTGGAAGTAACTCGTAGTGCTTACTGTACTTCCCCTTAGGAGACCAAGTTCTATGTTCTTTCACAGAAAGCAGTTTCATGAGGGATCATGTGTCATATTCTCCACTTCCACCGTGTAAAACTTAAAAATAATTAAGTTATTAGAAATTCATCCACGGCTGATGAGTATGTGTTGTCCAGTTCTTCCTGACACTTGCTTATATTTACTGCTTTGTACTTTATCTTGATTTTCCTTTTTATTATACTCGGTTACCCACCTCTGGATTCTGGGAATGAGAAACAGAGATGTAGTGTAATACATTGTACAGATTCACTGCCACAGTTGTTGAAGAGGTTTGCTCTGGAGGACTGTGCAGGATTCTCATTCCATGTGCTCGACTGTGATATTATTTGAATGTGTGGTTTCCAAGTTCATATGCTGAAACCTAATTTCCACCCTGATGTGCCAGGAAATGGATGCTGCAGTAGTGTGGAGGTCTTAAGAAGGGAACTGATTGATTCTTAAGGAACTGAGGAATTAAGAGTAGGAGAACATAGTGAAGACCTCACCTTTTAACTAGAAAGAGGGTGACATTGAAAGTATGGGGACTTTTATCTTATACTTATTAGACTCTCAGATATAGGAAAAATATGAACTGTAGTATGTGGCCAGTTCACTATCATAATTTTTTCATTAAAGATTATTTCAGGGTAAAATCTCTCTCTCTCTCTCCATGTGAATGAGAGAAAGAGAGAGAGAGAAAGAGAGAGAGAGAGAGAGAGAGAGAGAGAGAGAGAGAGAGAGAGAGAGAGAGAGAGAGAGAGAGAAATAATAAGGCAATCCCTGGTTTGCACAAGAAACAGGACAATACAAATAAATTAAACCTTCTATATCTTGGATGTCCTATCTTACTCTGATATGTACATACCTGGGTAGAAATACAGTTTTTGTTTTTAAACCTAAAAATTAAGTTGAAGATTTTCTAAACCTAAGGAGAAGTAAGTAATTTGGACAGAAGGAAGCCATTCTCTTATATAGCCTGAAAAGAAACAAAATATATTTGTGTATAAATACTTTGTGGGTTTTTGTGACTTTCTCTTGTTACTATTTATCCTTGTAATGCAAAGAAGTGTTAAGATTCTGACAAGAAGTCTAGGCTAATGGAGCTCTAGGAATAAGAGAAACCTACTAAGCAGGGTGAGGGACAAACCTATGAGTATTCATTTTAAAGGATCATAATGTCAGCTGTGCAGTTCTGTATACTCTACAAGGCATTTTCTAAGGGTGGTGTTGGAGGCTGAATGTCTACCACAGAAGCATTAGAATCTGCATATTTATCCTCAGAACTCACATGAAATGTTAGCGTGGTGTCATACACATTCTATCTCCACAAATATGATGATGGAGAGGGGAATCCCTGGAGTGGTTAGCAAGCTAGATTAGAAAATGAGCATGCTTCATGTTAAGTGAGAAACCCTGTATCAAAAATTATAGTGGACACCAACTGAGGAAAATTCCTGTTGTCAAACATGACTCTACATGCCTAAAATGCACATGTGCGCGAGCGCGCGCACACACACACACACATGCACACAGAGAATTAAACACCTACAAACTTTTTATATACATATTATCTCATTGGATTTCAGTGAAAATAAAACAACAGATAAAAAGAATAAAAATTGGAGGCTCCAGGGATGTAGGAGTGGTCCCCTGACTTTGCAGCTCTAGGACATAAAGGTTATTTGTTTTCTCGTGGTTTGTTACCAGCGTTGTGCTGGATCAAGGACTCCAGATTGACTGCTGCTTTGAAGATGTAAGTGTGAGTTCATAATTAAACTGTGAATTATTTTCCTATGTCTTAGGTTTCAAATATATTTCTTAAATTTACTCGGACACCTTCAGCTGGGCCACAGAATCTGTTTAGTTTAGAGTGTTAATCTTAATCAAGCTAAAGAAACAATATTAATTATCTGTTTTTCACTAAATATTCATAATATTGTTGGTAACAGTATAGTGAAAATATAAATTTAATCTTAATGTTTAATTGTAACCGTTTTCTGTTTTTTGTATTTCTAATTTTTATGCCATTGTTTTTGTTTAATTATCACTTACAGGGCAAATATCAAGTTTTCTTATCCCAATAGACAAACTAAAATTAATTTATCAAATAAGCTATAGTAGCCCTCTGTAAAAAAATTCTCTACTTTACTTTTTCATTATATAAAACAGAGAGATAAATAAATGTACTTGTAAAGTAAAAAAAAAAAAATCCAGAATATTGATCTTAGATAATATAAAATAATGAGGAATGGTTTCTGGAAAATGAATTAATAAATATTAATTCTGCCTTATACACATTAATGTTAGTCAATTCAGGCTTGACTAGAGAAACTTCTCCAACTTCAATTATTCAGTGTTATAATCTCCCTGCCAGAGTCAGGCTGCACACTCATCCCTGTCTATCCCTCACTCACAGGGAAGTATGTCAGAGGCAATGAGCAGCGGAGCAGAATTTGCTTTAGGAGACTTCTCCCTCCTCTCCGCTTCATTGCTTCCTGTCTTGACCTAGGGAAGATACCAGCCTTTCACAGTGCACACATCAAACATTTTACAGGCAACTGCTGATCAAGTGCAGGGAGACAGAGAAGCTGCTGCTATAGTGTTTAATAAACCAGACATGATCCGTAGTTTATAAGGAAAAAGCAAAAGCAGTAATAACCTAAAGTTCAGAGAAAAGCAAATATCTCTTTGAGCTAGCCACTTAAAACAATGGACATACAATTTTTAAATGGTGTGAGAATATGGTCCAAAATTTAGAATGAATGAGATAACTATAATATACATTGGAACTTATACATATGGTGTCTTTATAAAATAAGGGAGAGTGAATTTTCTATTTTTATGAGATGATCTCTGTGAAGAAAACATAATTACTAATGAAATTGATTGCGGTTCAGAAAACTTCTTCATAAGTACAAAGCTGTAAGAAAATAATGATTATGTGCAGGCAGTAAACCAGAGTATGATGTGCATCCAAGACTGTATCAAAGGCTGCTAAGACAAAAAGCAATGCTCCCATGTAAAGCCAGACTTATACAAACCAGGCACAGGTACACAAGATAAACAATGAGCCACACTCAGTTACAGATGACAGCACCAATTGTTATGGATAATTCTTCTTATATGTACCTGATAATTGAAAAGCCAACTCTGTGTATTTGCTAATTATCTTAATCAAAAGGAAAAATAATTTTTCACTGTCTTATGACAGGACATAATTTTATAACAATAGGACACCCACTGAAGTCAGTTAGATTGCTCCCTCCAAAAGAAACAAGGAGACAAGAAATTGTCTTTCTTGATGATTAATTTTTGAAAGATGTAGCTCCTTATCTTTGAGAAAGGCGTTTTGAAACTAAGGCAACTTAGCTCTATTAAAATAAAAGATTGTCATATATTTCAAAATAACACAGCAATGACTTCAAATTGCAATGATAAAAGTAAAAAAAATATTTTATCTTTATAATTGCAATTATTAACTGCGTGTGTCTATAGGTGCATGCGTGTTTTCTCTACAGCATATGAGTGGAGGTCAGAGGATTATTTTATGGAGATACTTCTATCCTTCTATCCTCACTAGAATTTTCAGAATAGACATTTCTGACAGATTCTTATCATCTGCTTTCTTCTCTTATTTTCCATGCAGAGAGTTAAACTTAAATTTTATACATGATGATCTTTATATTAAAAGTAAATTTTCATTTCTCTAAAGAATTTAAGTTTACGACACATTCTAATAAATAATGTTGCCTAAGAAAATGATTACTTTTATGTCAAGTTCTTTATAAGTGAGTTTTGTTCTCAGAAATACATTGATCGATTTTATTAATATCTGTTCTTTGTTAGCAGTAATTGCTTGCTCTCTAAGAAGCATAGAATAACAGTGGAAGGGCAAGGAGAGCTCTTGTCATCCCTACTAAGGATCAGGGCTAAGAGCCTTTCATGTTCAAGTAGGATTATGTTTTGAATCTGCTGTGCTTTGGAGTAAATTGTATAGATATGTATAGTTTTACACTAAACAAAATTAAAGAATAAATTTTTATTTTATATGAAATTATAAGTATTTCTAGTTCAAAGCTAGTTTTACTAAAGGAGATCAAACATAAATTATGTGTTTCTCTTTTCTTTCACAAAGCCAATTTAATGAAACACTGACATTGACAATTTTGTAGCACAAACAGTGAAATGAAATATACATGTAATAACCAAGGATGTCATATCTATTTACATTAAAGTGATAGTATCCTTTTGTCAGAGATAGAGTCTTATGTAGTGCTTCAGGGTCTGAAAATAATGAGTAACTCTAGATAGATGAAGTCTGGATGCAAGCTGGCAGGTAGTGACTGAATCTCACACATCGGATATTCTCGGTCACACACACCCGAATATTTCTGCATCCCATATGCACACAGTAGCTATCACTTCTTAATGTGAAGCATATGGTCCCATGCACAATTGTTTGCCTTTGCACTTTTGATATAAACAGAAAAAATAAATTTTAATGGTAATTTTTATTGTCTCACTTAGAAAATAACTAAAGCCTTTTGTTTATAGCTATACAAAGAAGATTAGAACCCTGAAACAAATTAGTGATGGTTTCATCCTTGTTTTTCAGATCAAGTTTGGATTTCCTTGTGCTGCTTTTGTGTAAGGCGTTTCTGTTAATACTCACCACTTTGCCTCTGCAGCCTTGAAGACTTTGAACTGAACAGTATTGCTAACAATTGTCACAATAAATTTATTTTAAAATATCCATGGAACCAATGGATAAAAATATTTAATTTATTCATTACATTCTCACTCTTAAGACATTTATGTTTATCTACCCACCTCTGTGTGTGTGTATGCATTTGTGTTTTTCTTGTGTGTGTGATTGTGTATGTGTGTGTGTGTGTGTGTGTGTGTGTGTGTGTGTGAATGTGTACTGAGATGATGAAACTGATGTAGGAGAAAATTTAAATTGACAACAAGATCAATTCAGGGCCTGTCTTTCTACAATAGATACTTTAGTGTCATGGTTGACTAAATGTCAGTATGTTTATTAAATCTTACAAAAATAAGTGACATAATGTTATAATATGATTTAAAATATCACCCAATTTCACTTTATTAACCATCAACTTCCTAACAATTTAATTAAAATCCAACTATATTTTGGACTGTCTTCACTGAATAATAACATTTATTTATTTATTTATTTTTGAGAAACAGCTATTATGGCTTTAAATTTGAAATGATGTAAAAGTAAATTATTCCTTGACTTGTTAGCAAAGGAGTCATGAGGGATTATTTGGAAGGCAGAAGCATAAACCAAAAACATGCCTGGAGTTTAGCTAGATTTCCAACCAGAGGAGATAAGCACTAGGCCAGACAAATAGACCATGCAATGTTGCAGTCTGGGCAAAAGACTGAACCTCCTCTCCTCTCAGACTAGGATCAGCATCACACACAGTAACCTAAGGTCATTGACCTGTATTAGAAGTTTGCAAAATAGCTTTCATGACATGGGGTTTTCAAGAACATGATAATGAAAGTGAAATAACAAATTTTGTAATTAAGTAAAACAAAACATAGAAAAATTTGCTATTAAACCACCTTTTAAGCTTTCAGAACCATGATAAATATGCTGGATGGTAGTCGAAATGTATAGAGATGTGTGAAATATGTTTGCACTGAAGAACAAAACTACTCAGAAGTGTGAACACTGATTATTTCTTTTCCTACTATCATGTAATTAGAGTAAACTCTGGGGTCCTTAATGTATACATATATGTCTTACATACAATCAAGGAGTATCTCTGCTATGCTCATTAAATCTCACCAATGTGGCTTTCTAAACAAGAGCTATAGAAGACAACACTGAACACCGAAAGATGTGCTAATGTGGATGGGGACTGCTCAGGAGAACCTAAACCAATAGAGATCAAAGGTATCCATGGAATGCAGAGGGCAAGAGAAATAGCCTGACCCCCCCAAAAATCTAAACCAACTAGTTCCCCAATACCAAATGGTCAGTGGTGAAAACATGGTGTTCCCCAAGGAAGTCCACACCAACTGATTATCCAATACCAAATAGTCAACACTGAAAATACTCAGATAAGTAGCATTATGTAGACTAAGCAGGTTGTTTTTATATATTAAGAAAATACACACCTATCTTGATGTGTGTGTGTGTGTGTGTGTGTGTATGTGTGTGTGTCACAGAATTTAAAAAATTAAACATCATAAATTTGGGGAAAAGAAAGGAAGGAGTAGGTTAATGTGAAAGTTTGGAAGGGAGATAATGATGTATTTTAAAAATGATCTAACAAAATAAATATTTTTTAAAATAATAATATGATTGCAAAGTTGGAGAAATGTCAGGATAATATGAAAAACTAAAAGCATTGCTTGGATCTATCAGTGTGGAAATAATACTAAGAGTTTCTGAGATATGAAAAATAATTCATCAAAGGTCATCAACTAGATCTTGTTTATTTTTTCTTCAAATTAAAGTACCATGTATTTGAATACAGTCCCTGTTAGCATTCCTTCTTGGCTCAGCCCAAGATTTACCTGACTACAGTCATGTAGGCCTGGCTCACTATAAAAAAGGGCTATTTGCCCCACTTCACTCTTTCATTCTCTCTGACTCTCTTCTCTTCATGATCCCTTTCTCTCCTCTCCCTTTCCCCCTCCATCCCCTCCATGTGTTCCTGGTCCTCCTCCATCCCTCCCTCTGTCCTTCCCTCCTTGCTCCCTCCTTCACTCCTTCACTCTATCTCTTTCTCTTTCCTCAGTCCCCAGCTAGTACCTCAGGAAGAAGTGTTGCCTCAGTACCACCGCGGCCCACAGGGACACCCCCCTTTCACTCTCACCTCACCATACCTTGCTCTATAAAATGTATCTTGGCTCCTTCTTTTTTACAAGACATAACAGTCCCAATGTGCTGTGTTGCTGTTGATTTTGATTTTGGTTGGATTTTGGTGGTATTTGATTCAGGATGCAACAGTGAAACTGAGTCTTCTAGTGGTTCTTTGTTAGGATGGGAAAGACAGAAGTCTACTCCACCACCCCAGATAAGAGAAAACCAGAAAACATTCTGCATTGCATGTCCAGGAAACATTATACTTAAGACAACAGAAGAAAAATCTTCACAAGATTAGCTCTTCTAAGCCATTGTCTTGTGCTTCTAAAAACCACAAGGATACATGTTTTGGAATATTATTTCAGATATATATGATCTCCAGGTAAACGAAAAAGAAATCATTATTTGGGGGAAAAAAGCATAGTCTTCAATCTAACAACAAAAATGATACCATATACTGTACCCATATATGTCTAAAGTGCATTTATAAACAGGGCAACAAATATTTCAAAGGTACTTGATCTCCTTAATAGAAAAGGAAAATTGGAAAGAGAATCCAACAGTATACTAATAGAAAAAAATAGGCTACACCTATGTTATTTTCTTCATTATTTCTGTACACCCATCCTATAATTGCATTCATGCTCATATCAAAAGAGGTATGTTCAAATGACACAATCATTTCTGATTATTATGGTTGGGTTCTTGTTTCTATTATTTTACATTTTACAATAGACTTACTTTTTGCACTTTTTGGTGCATTTAGGTTAACCTTCTAAAAATAGTTGCCACAGCTGAAATTGTAGTGTGAGATAACAAGCTACCTCTCAAAGTTTACTGTTTGCAAATGTCCGACAACTCATGACATTATTTATGTGAAGATTTCAGAGATCATTTCTTTGAAGAGAGTAATGGTCTGTGTTTTATGCATCTTCACCATACACTACCAGCAACCCATTCATCTGCTTTTTGACTGATGGGTCACTTTGCACTGCATAAACACCCTTGACTGCCAAGTTCCTTCTCCCTTCTGTCAAACACTGCCTCTTCGGTTGTGCCTTAGATTACATTGTGCCCATGGTCCATCCTGACTCTCTTATTTTTCGGTTCATCTGAAAGCAACTTTAATCACCACCAAATATTCCCTGACTATGAATGGATGCTGGCTGCAGTTTTAGGCAAAGATAATGATTTCTCAGAGTCAAAATGGATCACAAGATAAAATTTATTAAAATCTACGAAGAGGTTCCAAATAACGCAGCTATCATTTTTGCCCCACCATATGCTCTAGCATGAATGCACAGTAAGTCTTCACCATGCTACTCCTTCTCTAACTCTTTCTCTGAGACTTTTTCTCCTTGCCCCAAGCTTTACCCATGAAGAGATTATGTAGATTTTAATTTCTATAAATCTTGCCACTCTAACCCTAACCCTCTGTCACACACGTTTTTCCTTATACATTGCTCTTGTATCACTGCAGGGAAATATTTTTCCATAAATAATTTCTTCATCTCCCAAGTGTTTTCTATGCCTTGTTTCCCCACCTCCCATAATGTGGATGCCTTTACTCCTGCGCTACAGTAGTTTATTCATCAATATAATTGTTCTCATTTGCTTTCTGTGGTTTTATGGCTGATCTGTGTTCTAAATGAGAAATTGACAAATACAGCCTCCACCTGGGTTCACAAGATTTTATTGTAACAAGGTGTGTCTGTTAACGTTTTATTATTTATTGCTGATTTAATTCATATAATAACAGAGGTAAGTGCAGCAGAGACCATTTCATTCATAGCTTAAATACCTGGATTTTTCTACCAAATGATAATAATGTGCTTGAAGGCTTCAATTCCTGTTTCCCATTTCTTCCCCCCTCTTCCTCCCTTTCTTCCTTTCTTTCCTTCCATCTTTCCTTCATTCCTTCTCATTCCTTCTTTTAAGTTGATGAAAACAATTGTACTGTTAAAATACAATAGAAGATTGATTTTTGCTAATTTCCTCCAATGTACCTTTGCCATATTTCCCTGTACTTCTCATACTACCCCCCTCATCTGTCCATATGTACTTATGTCCTTAATTTTTTGTCCACTTATTTCTTTATACTAAGTCCATTCAGTCCAATAGGTAGATGTTAGCTACATTCTCATACCTGTTATATTATGCATTATAATATTGTTCAGAAACAGAAGGCCAAAACCACACTTAAAAACAATGACTTTCTCCCCTGTCAGATGCACCTTTAGGAAGGGATGGTCATCCATGTCCACTTCCTCCTCCTGGAATTTTGACTTGTTTGACTTTTGTTTATGTTTTGTGAATCTTAAAACTACTATGAGTTAGTATTGCAGCCATTACAGGTTATTGTCAGTGTTCTTGGTAACCCTCCATAACCTGAAGTTAAGACCATATGGATAAATCATAACCCATGGAGAAATCAAACTGGTACTGGCATGCCATCCAAACTAGCTACATTTAATGGTGCTATGGATGCTGTGAATGCTAACTACTATGGAAAAAAAGTAATTATCCATCTTACCCCACTGTGAACATTGGAACCTACAGTAACAACTGCTTTGAAAGATATGTCACTTATGCAACAATAGCATGAATATTTTGACACATCTAACCATTTCTGATTGAACTTAATCCACTCTACAAGATGCAGGTCATACTAGAAACAACAATCTGTGCCTAAATAAATAAATAAATATTTACTATTATATAGTTAAACACCATAGTTTTAAACAGAAACTTAATGGTTTATCATAAATGAGAACACTTTTCATTCCTCTCCAAAATGCTTCTTTTTGCAATAGTTATTTATTTACACAGAGATGCATAACTGATCAATATAACATAGAGAGATTAAGAGTGTTCAGAATTCTCAGGACTAAATGATATATATCTATCACAATTCCTCTTCCTAGATTGAGTGAGGGTCATTACAGAAGAGGGAGTGGACTTACAGTAAAGGCCATAGGTGGTGGATGAGTACAAAAAAGGTCATTTCAAGGGGAGGATATTTTATTTTAAGTATATGAAAACACATGCTAGTATGTGTTTGTACCATTTGTGTGCCTGGTGCCTATGAATGCTAGAAACAGGATTTGGATACTCTAGAGTGAATTCATGCCATTGTGATTGAATAATACATGTTCTTAAAATTGAACCAAAGTTCTCTACAATAGCAACAAGTTCTATTAATTGCTGAGCTATCTTTCCAACATAAAAAGGTAATTCGAAAGTACTCATTAAGTCTATTTAAAAATATTATCCCAAGGCACAAATGGTGTGACTAACTCAGTCACCACTCAGGCCCAAACCCAAGGTTTTGAGTTTGCACACTTCAGCACCTACCCTATCTTGAAGTCCTAGAACTCATGAAGAGGCCAATCTTACAGAACCAATATTTCAAAGTCTCTATGAATCTGGGAAACAGGATATCCCTAGGAATACCAGTGAAGATCTAGGATTGATTGTATAGCAAAAGTCAGAGACCTAGAACCAGACCAATGACTCACTGCAATATACAATGGCAAGAAAACACAGCTGTGCAAAAGGCCCTGTGACACTCTGCAGCTTAGATAGTAAGATTCATTTTTACATGGTTGGCTCTTTGTTTTTTGTTTGTTTCTGTTTGAGGATGTTGGATGATAGATATGGAAAGAGTGGGAGATGATACAAAATTTGCGTGCGCGCGCGCACACACACACACACACACACACATATACAAAAATAAAACAATAAAAGGTTAAAAATAAAATAAAATGATAAATGTAACCTTGCCATTTTGTGTGCAAAAATAATGTTATAATAAAATATATTACAGCTACCAGTTTAGAGCATATATCAGAATATCTGTATCTGTTTTGTACTACTATTTCATATTACTGTTTTAAATGAGTTCAGACACATATGAGTATATGAGTATAGACACATTCATAAACACACATGCACACATAGACATATATGTGGAATTTTATGTGCACATGGATCTGTCATTTTATAGTTCATCATATTAGAAAGTATTATTTAAACCTATCTCATGACTTTCTTTTTGCATGAAATTTCTTGTTTTAGAGACAGTCTTCCATTTCTTTATCAATATGCAATAAAAACCTCAAGTGATGGCAGATGCTGGTGAAGATGTAGATAAAAAAAGAACACTCCTCCATTGCTAGTGGGATTGTAAGCTGCTGCAACCACTCTAGAAATCAGTCTGGCAGTTCCTGGCCACATATCTAAAAGATGCCCCAACATATAACAAGAACACATGCTCAAGTCACTATGCTCATAACAGCCTTATTTATTCATTTTTTTATTAAATATTTTCTTTATTTATATTTCAAATGTTATCCCCTTTCCTTGATTCCCCTCTGAAAACTCCCTATGCCATCACCTTCCCACATCTCACCAATCCATCAATTCCTGCTTCCCTGTCCTGGCATTCCCCTATACTGGGGCATCGAGCCTTCTCAGAGCCAAAGGCCTCTCTTCCTTTTGATGTCCAACAAGGACATCCTCTGCTGCATATGCATCTGGAGCCATGGGTGCCCCATGTGCACTCTTTTGTTGATAGTTTAGTTCCTGGAAGCTCTGGGGTTACTGGGTGGCTTCATATTTTTGTACCTCCTATTGGGGCTTCAAAAGCTCCTTGGGTCATTTTCTAGCTCTTATATTGGGGACCCTGTGCTCAGTTCAATGGTTGGCTGAAAGTGAATTTTTCATGCACAGCTTTATTTATAATAGCCAGAAGCTAGAAAGAACAAAGATGTCCTTCAACAGAGGAATAGATACAGAAAATGAGGTGTATTTACACAATGGAGTACTAACCAGATATTAAAAAGAATGACTTCACAAAATTCACAGGCAAATGAATGGATCTAGAAAATATCCTGAATGAGGTAACTCAGTAACAAGAACACACATGGTATATATTCACTGATAAGTGGATATTATCCAAAAAGAAGTTCAGAATGCCACTCTCAGACCATATGAAACCCAAGAAGAAAGAAGACCACACTGAAGTGTGGATGCTACAGTCCTAATTAGAAAAGGGGAAGAAAATAATATTGGGAAGTAGTGGAGAGAGGGATCTGAGAGAGAGAGAGAGGAGAGGGAGGGAAAGGGGGGGCCAGTTCAGATATAGAAGGAGATGGGGGAGAAGTACTGAGTGAGGGTCAGAAATTTGAAAGGTATGTAGCAGTGGGGAATGGGCAACTTGGGGTAGTCACAAGAAAAATCCTAAATGCCAGGGACCCAAGAGGTTCCCAGGACCCAACAGGGAGGACTATAGCAGAAATACCCAAAAAAGAGGAGCTAGAATCTGTGGAGACTATATCTAGTAGATAGGTATGGCCCTGGTTTAAGGACCAGGCCACCCACTCACCTCAAAAATATTGATCCAGAATTCTTCCTGTCAAAAGAAATGCAGGACAAAGAGTAGAGCAGAAACTGAAGAAAAGGCCAGCCAGAGACTGCCCTACCTAGATATCCTTGCCATCCACTGACACCAAACCCAGGCACTGTTGCTGATGCCAAGAAGCGCTTACTGACAGGAGCCCTATATAGCTGTCCCCTGAGAGGCTCTGCCAGAGCCGGACCAATACAGATGCAGGTATACACAGCTACACTTTAGACTGAGTGCAGGGACCTCAATGGGGAAGTTAGGGCAAGGACTGCAGGAGCAGCCTCATAGGGTGAACAACATTATCAACCAACCAGAAACCCCAAAGCTCCCAGGAACTAAACTACCAACCAAAGAGTACACAGGGGGTAACCATGGTTCCAGCTAGATATTTGGCAGAGAATTTCCTTATCTTGCAAGACTGAAAGGGGAGCCCGTTGGTCCTGTAGAGACTTGATGATCCAGGATAGGGGAATGCTAGGTAAATGAGCCAGGAGTGGGTGGGAGTGTGGGGAGCACCCTCATACAGGCAGGTACAGGGAGAAGAGGATGGGGTCTTGTGGAGGGGAAACTGGGTAGGAAGATAACATTTGAAATGTAAGTAAATGAAATAGCCAATTAAAATGAAAAAAAAAAAAAAGAAAGCCATATCCCAGCATAAATTAATGTCTCTGAGTCTCATGTTGGCTTTACCTTTCTGTATCCTGGGTTTGTTTCCTTTAATAACATGCAAACTAACTTTCTTTAATTTGTTCATTTGGGTCTGATTTTCTCCCTTCTTTTTTTTACTATAAGGGAAATCATAGGACATGTAACATCCCAGGCCCTGAATAAATGACAGCAAATTACCTCATAAATTAATAAATTACTACATAATTAGCAGTTGATAATTCTTGGTGTGTATACAGATATGCATAAATTTAAATAGTTATCATTTAAGAGATGTTTTTACAGAAACCAATTTGTTGTATATCCTAGGTTTCAAACATATTTGGGAGAATTTTTATTTAGGGGTTTAAAAAATAGCAATTTATTACACATTTGCCTTTCTTTTCTATTCATTCTATAATTTTTATCTTAGGAATAAAACAATAAAAACTAACAATACAGTGTTTCAAATTCTACTCAAATATACAATACATAATGCTTACATTTTACAAGGATTTTTAATTACTAATCACTTAATAAGATTAAGATATCCCCATTGATTTCCTTGTTTTTTTAATTACTTTTTCTCCTGTGATGATGATGATTTGTATTGGCTTTCCCTGTATGTCTCTCATTCTCAGTGCCAGAATCTATTCAGGTCTAATTATAGTCTTGGTAGTCTTGTTTCTCAGAGAAAACATTACTGAGCTCAGTACTGAGAACAAATAAGCAACAAATCCACAGAAATTATGAAGTTGTAGAACAATGTGTGCATAGCAAGGAATTGATTTTTGTTTTCCTTGTATATGTCTCTGTAGAAAATACATAGAGATTCTCTGTAGCAGGCTCAATTAATAACAGCCCATTCTAGTGTTGTACTTACGTTTTTTTTCTTAGTTGCAAAGTATTAAAAGATAGCTTGATTTTCTCAAAGAACCAGCTCCTGGTGGTTCTTTGAGAAAATCAACAAGATAGATAAACCCTTAGCCAGAATGACCAAAGGGCACAGAGAAAGTATCCAAATTAACAAACTTAGAAATGAAAAGGGAGATATAACAACGGAAACTGAGGAAATCCAAAAAATCATCAGATCCTACTACAAGAGCCTATACTCAACACAACTGGAGAATCTGGAGGAAATGGACAATTTCCTTGACAGATACCAAATACCAAAATTAAATCAGGACCAACTAGACCATCTAAACAGTCCCATAATGCCTAAAGAAATAGAAGGAGTCATAGAAAGTCTTCCAACCAAAAAAAGCACAGGACCAGATGGCTTCAGTGCAGAATTCTACCAGACCTTCAAAGAAGAGTTAACACCAATACTCTTCAAACTATTCCACAAAATAGAAACAGAAGGAACACTACCCAATTCCTTCTACGAAGCCACAATTACGCTGATACCAAAGCCACACAAAGATCCAACAAAGAAAGAGAACTTCAGACCAATTTCCCTTATGAACATCGATGCAAAAATACTCAATAAAATTCTTGCCAACTGAATCCAAGAACACATCAAAACGATCATCCACCATGATCAAGTAGGCTTTATCCCGGGAATGCAGGGTTGGTTCAATATACGGAAATCCATCAATACAATCCACTACATAAACAAACTCAAAGAACAAAACCACATGGTCATTTCATTGGATGCTGAAAAAGCATTTGACAAAATTCAGCATCCCTTCATGCTTAAAGTCTTGGAGAGAACAGGAATTCAAGGCCCATACCTAAACATAGTAAAAGCAATATACAGCAAACCGGTAGCCAGCATCAAACTAAATGGAGAGAAACTTGAAGCAATCCCACTGAAATCAGGGACCAGACAAGGCTGCCCCCTTTCTCCTTATCTTTTCAATATTGTACTTGAGGTACTAGCTCGGGCAATTCGACAACATAAGGAGGTCAAAGGGATACAAATTGGAAAGGAAGAAGTCAAACTATCATTATTTGCAGACGACATGATCGTCTACCTAAGTGACCCAAAGAACTCCACTAGAGAGCTCCTACAGCTGATAAACAACTTCAGCAAAGTGGCAGGTTATAAAGTCAACTCAAGCAAATCAGTGGCCTTCCTATACTCAAAGGATAAGCAGGCTGAGAAAGAAATTAGGGAAATGACCCCCTTCACAATAGCCACAAACAGTATAAAGTATCTTGGGGTGACTCTTACCAAACATGTGAAAGATCTGTATGACAAGAACTTCAAGACTCTGAAGAAGGAAATGGAAGAAGACCTCAAAAAATGGGAAAACCTCCCATGCTCATGGATCGGTAGAATCAATATAGTTAAAATGGCCATTTTGCCTAAAGCACTATACAGATTCAATGCAATACCCATCAAAATCCCAACTCAATTCTTCACAGAGTTAGAAAGAGCAATTATCAAATTCATCTGGAACAACAAAAAACCCAGGATAGCTAAAACTATTCTCAGCAACAAAAGGAAATCTGGGGGAATCAGTATCCCTGACCTCAAGCAATACTACAGAGCAATAGTGTTAAAAACTGCATGGTATTGGTACAGTGACAGGCAGGAGGATCAATGGAACAGGATTGAAGATCCAGAAATGAACCCACACACCTATGGCCACTTGATCCTCGACAAAGAGGCTGAAAACATCCAATGGAAAAAAGATAGCCTCTTCAACAAATGGTGCTGGTTCAACTGGAGGTCAGCATGCAGAAGAATGCAAATTGATCCATCCTTGTCTCCTTGTACTAAGCTCAAATCCAAATGGATCAAGGACCTCCACATAAAGCCAGACACTCTGAAGCTAATAGAAAAGAAATTGGGGAAGACCCTTGAGGACATCGGTACAGGGAGAAAGTTTCTGAACAGAACACCAATAGCGTATGCTCTAAGAGCAAGAATTGACAAATGGGACCTCATAAAATTACAAAGTTTCTGTAAGGCAAAGGACACCATCAAGAGGACAAATCGGCAACCAACAAATTGGGAAAAGATCTTCACCAATCCTACATCAGATAGAGGGCTAATATCCAATATATATAAAGAACTCAAGAAGTTAGACTCCAGAAAACCAAACAACCCTATTAAAAAATGGGGTACAGAGTTAAACAAAGAATTCTCACCTGAAGAACTCCGGATGGCGGAGAAGCATCTTAAAAAATGCTCAACTTCATTAGTCATTAGGGAAATGCAAATCAAAACAACCCTAAGATTTCATCTTACACCAGTCAGAATGGCTAAGATTAAAAATTCAGGAGACAGCAGGTGTTGGAGAGGGTGTGGAGAAAGAGGAACACTCCTCCACTGCTGGTGGGATTGCAAATTGGTACAACCACTCTGGAAATCAGTCTGGCGGTTCCTCCGAAAACTGGGCACCTTACTTCCAGAAGATCCTGCTATACCACTCCTGGGCATATACCCAGAAGACTCCCCACCATGTAATAAGGATACATGTTCTACTATGTTCATAGCAGCCCTATTTGTAATTGCCAGATGCTGGAAAGAACCCAGGTATCCCTCAACAGAAGAGTGGATGCAAAAAATGTGGTATATCTACACAATGGAGTACTATTCAGCCATTAGAAACAATGAATTCATGAAATTCTTAGGCAAATGGATGGAGCTAGAGAATATCATACTAAGTGAGGTAACCCAGACTCAAAAGGTGAATCATGGTATGCACTCACTAATAAGTGGATATTAACCTAGAAAACTGGAATACCCAAAACATAATCCACACATCAAATGAGGTACAAGAAGAAAGGAGGAGTGACCCCTGGTTCTGGAAAGACTCAGTGAAACAGTATTCAGCAAAACCAGAACGGGGAAGTGGGAAGGGGTGGGTGGGAGGACAGGGGAAGAGAAGGGGGCTTGCGGGACTTTTGGGGAGTGGGGGGGGCTAGAAGAGGGGAAATCATTTGAAATGTAAATAAATTATATCGAATAATAAAAAAAAAAAGATAGCTTGAGGATGAAGTAAAAATTTCAAAACAATATCATTTTACTATAATGCTCTGCAGGCAGAGGGGTGAAGCCACTAATGGCTCTGGCTCTTAAGAGGACTAATCTTTCTCTACATGACAGTAGAGAATGACACTGTCCTCTAACACTCACCTAAGCTAAGTTTTTGTCAAAGAAATTTGATTATTATTATAAACATACGTTTTTAGTTTGGAAAGAAGAAAGTAAAAATGCATACATCAGGCTTCTGGTAAGGAAGATGATTTTGTTTGTTTTTGTAAAATTTAATGAATAGGTAGTGAGTTTTAGAAAACCATGAAGAAAGACATTTTTCCCTGTACCTTTGTGTACTCTTTCCAATACCTTTGAACAGTATAATGACTCCATTTTCATTTATTGATGCTCAGAAAAGTGATGTTATTTGTGTACCGATCATTCAGAATAAAGGCTTCACCACTGACTGAGTTTTTTGTTTTGCAGTCCTTTGGAATTCTGGTTCTATAAAAGTAAAAGTGAAACATTAGAAAAAGGATTTCTAGAAAATGCTAACATTAGTTTTGCTATACATGATTTATCTACTTATTCTTTCTTTTTTTTATTTTCTATATTCTTTGTTTACATTCTGTATGATATTCCCTTTCCTGCTCCTCCCCTCCCCATAAATCCCATAAGCCATCTTCCCTCCACCCATTCCCCAATCAACCTTCTCCTTTTTGCTTTCATCTTACATTCAAGGTATAGATAAGAGAGTCAGACATAGTATTTAACATAAAGAATTTGTCTTAGGGTTTCTAATGCTGTGAAGTGACACCATGACCATGACATCTCTTATAAAAGAAACCATTTAATTTGACTGGCCTCCAGTTCAGAGGTGTAGGCCATTATCCTCATCCTGCAAAGCTTTAAGGCACTCAGGCAAATGTGGTGCTAGAGAGGTAGCTGAGAGTTCTATTCCTGAATCTGCAGCAAGCAGAAAGAGACAGAAAGAGACATTAAGCCTGACTTGATTCCGAGACCACAAAGCCTGCCCCATTTCCTCCAAGGCCATACCTCCCAATAAAGTCAGTTCCTATGTGTCTATGGGACCATTTTCGTTCAAACTAACACAGAATTCACGTTAAATAATCTGAGTCAAGGGGGGAGGGGCGGGTAATAGTTTACAGAGGCAGCGCAGCACCAGTTCCTGCTGATATTATGTAGAAACTCAGGCACTCATGCTTATCCTCTTTGAAGATTTGACATTTTGAATCATCTTGAAGCCATTTTCGGTGTCTATATTTCATCTCTATTGCTTCCTTTCTCATCTTGTTTGTGCTGTGTGATAATGAAGCCATGTGTATGCATGAACTACTAGGAGAGTCAAATTTGACTTCTGAAGTGTAGCTTTTTTCTTAACTACACTTACAAGATCTAACAGCATAAAAATAATGGAAGTTTGAAAGACAGGAAGGAATATACTTAATTATGCATGCATTCTATGAACAAACAATAAAAATTCTGTATTTAAACAATCAATGAAAAATACACAATTTAAATAGATTTTATTCCATTAATAAATGCATTATTAATCATAAAATCTTATATTAAGATTATGTTGAGATTGAAAATCTAAATTTAATAATAACAAAATTAACTAAGAAATGTAAAAATTCAAAATATGAAATTGCAAGATTATACACTTTTTACTAGAAAGATTTTATTCTACTGTAAGAAGCCATAAACTGTGTATTTGCATTTATAAAGTGATTTTATTTAATCAGAAAGATTTTTACAATTTTTACAATATCAGTGCTCAGAGAGTGAATTGAAAATGTGAGTTAAAATACAAGATTTTGTCCTACAGGTTGCTTTTGGTCATAGTGTTTGTCAGAGTCACAGAGAAAATCCAGAACTCTTGAAATTAATATTCAATTCATATATTATGGAAGGAAATGGAGACTATTACACCAACACAAAAGTATCAAGTGGAGTAAATCTTTGAAAGTGATTGCAGAATAGTGGAGAAACTCTAACCTAGGAAGTAAAAGATTTGTATGAAAAAAAATTCAAGTCTTTGAAGAAAGAAATTTATGATGATATCAGAAGATGAAAAGAGTTCCCCTACTCATGGAGCAGTAGAATTAATATAATGAAATTGTGCATCCTATCAAAAGCAATCTACAGATTTGGTGTAGTACCCATCAACATTTCAAAACAATTTTTCACATACCTTAAAAGTACAATTTTCCACATAGTATAAAAACACAATAAACCTAGGATAACTAAAACAACCCAGAATTCAAAGCAAAACAACTGCAAGAGCAACAACAAAATAGAAACCTTCTACAGGTATCCCTGATTTGATTTCAAATTATACCACAGAGGTATAGTAATTTTAAAAAGCAACAACATAGTCCTGGAATAAAACAGACATGTTGCTCAAGGAAATCAAATTGAAGATCCAGACTTAAAACAGCAAATATATAGATAGACACATTATATTTGATAAAGAAACCAGAAATGGATACTAGAACAAAGGCAGCACCTTTAATGGATGATACAGTTCAAAATGAATGTCTACACATAGAAGAATTTAAATAGATCCACACCTATCATTCTGCACTAATCTCAATACCAAATGTATCATAATACCAACATAAAACAAGATACAGGTAATCTGATAGATGATAAACTGAGGAATAGTCTTGAACTCATTGGCACAGGAAAAGACTTCCTGAACAGGAGTCCAATAGCAAAACTATGAAGATAAATAATTAATAAATAGTACCTTATGAAACTGAAAAGCTTCTGTAAGATTAAGGACACTGTCATTTTGACAATGCAGCAATGGGAAAGATTTTTACCAACTCTATACTATAAAGAAGACGAATATCCAAAATGTATAAAGAAATAAAGAAACGGGATTTCAAACACCAAATAATTCAACTGAAAATTGTACAGAAATCTAAGAAAAATTCTATGTAGATAAAACTCAAATGACCAAGAAACACTTAAAGATATTTTCAATATCCACAGCGATCAGGAAAATGCAAATCAAAAATACTTTGTGATTTCACCTTTTACTTGTCTGAATGGCTAAGTTCATTAAGACATCTGACAGTTCATGCTGGCAAGGATTTGAAACATGAGCTAACATCCCTTAATTATCAGAGGAAGGGCAAAGTTTACTGCCACTATGGAAACCAATATATTTCTTCAGAATGTTGGGAATAGATCCAATTCAGGATACAGCTATACCATTCTTGGACATATACTCAAAGGAAGTTTCATCCTACCAACCATAGGTACACTTGGGAACCATAGTAATTGCTTCTCAATTTATAATAGCCAGAAATTGGAAAGTAGATGTTCCTTAACAGAAAAATGAGTAAATGAAATATGGGACATTTAAACAATGGGATATTATTCAGCACTTTTTTTTAAAATCTCATTTCAAATATGCAGGCAAATGAATGGCACTAGAAAAAATATTCTTTGAGTGAGATTACCTAGATGCAGAAAGATAAATATGGCATGTATTCGCTTATATGTAGATATTAGATGTTAAATAATGATATTCAAGCTACAAACTTTAAATCTGGAGCATGAATATATAGAGGTGGTGGAGCACACATTGATCTTCCTAGAAGGAAGAAATAGAATATATTTTATAGATGGACTGGGAATGGCATGGCATGGAAGATCAGGTTAAGAGTAGAAGAGAACATAGGGTTGAACAAGGAAATACAGGGAGAGACAGTTGGAGTTAAGAGGCCATTGAGGGATGGTAGGAAAATCTAGTTCAGTACAAACTTTATAAACTATATAAAGGCAATCCAAATGAGGTCCCTTAATAATGGGGAAGATGAAGTCCAAATTGGCTATCTCTTGTCACCAAAAGAGACTTTTTGAGCTAGGAGCTGAGTTGACTTCAGTTGAGTTGTTGGCAAAGGGAGACCCATAGAAATCCCCAGACCACCCAGGTAGTTTGACAATGGGTAGGTCTCTGCAAACTGACAGAGGGGAGCCATTCTTAAGACAATACCCACACAACTCATTGAACATGGAGAAGTCAAGCTAGTGGCTACACGGAGCCTCCAGGCCTGTTCCAGGTATGCCAATCCCAAGCACTGCAGGCAACCAAAACAGGAACATAAACATGAACCCAATCACCAAACCTATGATCTACAATTTGTTCTCCCTGTAAGATATGCTAACACAGTGGCTTCACAGAAGATGTGTGTAGCCAAACAATGTATGATTTGACTTTAGGCCTAATACATGAGATGGAGCCCATATAGTCAGGCAGACATGAGAGAGAGAGAGAGAGAGAGAGAGAGAGAGAGAGAGAGAGAGAGAGAGAGAGAGAGAGAGAGGAGAGAGAAAAGAGAGAAGAGAGAAGAGAAAAGAGAGAAGAGAGAAGAGAAAAGAGAGAAGAGAGGAGAAGAGTGAAAAAGACTGAAACCCACAATTCTCAATTGTGTATCTCTATAAAATACCTCCCCTTAGAGCTCAGGGAACACTGGAGAAGAAAAGGAAGAAAGAGTAGAAGAGCCAGAGAGAGTTGACAACACCAGAAGACCAAGACTCTAAATCAACGGAGCAAAGTTCATATGAGCTCATAAAGAGTGAAACAAAAAGCAAAGGGCCTGCACGACTTTCCACCAGGTCCTTTGCTTATGTTATAACTTTCAACTTAGGACTTTTATGGGACTCCGGAATGTTTAATTGAATAGATCTTTGATTTTTGTGCATCCCCTTGGGGATCTTTTCCTTCTTATAAGTTCCCTTGTCCAGCCTAGATGTGTTGGGGTTTTGGTTCATCTAATATATTTTATTTTGTTGTTTGGCAGTTATCTCTTAGAAAACTGCATCTGGAGGGAAGGTAACCTAGAGAGGAATGAGGAGAAGGAAAGGGAGGGGAAAAACTGTAAACAGGATATATTGAATAATGAAAATTCTATTTTCAGAAAATAAGAACATAAAAAGGAAAGAAATTTTATTCTAACAAGTTAATGAAGAAAATCTGGGCAACAGTTACTTCAAGTTTCAATCAGTCTATACATAAAAATAAAATTCAGGGTTAGAATTATGAACTGAAGCAGGGAATATCAGATATGATAGATACAAAACAAAAGTCAACAGTACTATGTAACAGGCTAGCAGGAAAGTCAGTGATAATATATCTTAGAAGATCTCCCATCCTAGTAATGGGAATATAACTCAGAGAAAGTCCTGTAAATGTTAGGCAATTGCTTTACTACTAAGCAAAATCCTCAGCCTTGGCTTTTGAGATAGAGTCTAATTAGCCTACTGCCTCTGCTCTGAAATTGTTGTGATTCAGGAATGCAGCAAAATGGCTGAAGATATTAAGAAGTTAATAAAGATTTAGAAATTATTAAATTACAGAAAAGGATTAAATTGTTGGACTTATACAGTATTATTAAAATTTCAATAATATATAACAAAAAGTCATAAAATCATTCAATGTAATTAACATGTATAATAGATTATCACAACCAAAACAGCCTCTAACTACCACCCTAGTGAAGAATATATTACAAATATAAAAAATAACTTCTAATGATTTTCTGCTATACTCAAAGATCAGTGCCTTATCATATCAGTGTTTCTCATCATCAGAGAAGCATCCTCCTATAGCAGATGGGAACAGATGAAGAGACTCATAGTCAGCCAGATATTACTCAGAAAGAGAGAGAGAGAGAGAGAGAGAGAGAGAGAGAGAGAGAGAGAGAGAGAGAGAGAGAACAGCCTCTAACTACTACCCAAGTAAAGAATATATTACAAATATCCTAAAAGTTTTTCAATCCACTTCTAATCACTGCCTTTGTCCTCAAAAATACAATTCCCATTTGAAAATCATATGTTAGCATGATTAGTAGATAAAGAAAAGAAAGAATCTTTCTTTTGCAGAGGACTCTTAGTCTTTTCCCAATAACCACATGGTGGCTAACATCTGCCTTTACCTCCAGTTCCAGATCTTGTGCTCTTTTCTTGTCTCTAAAGTCTTTAGTCATGCACATGCTACACCTACATACATAAATACATATACACAGACATATAACCTCATAAACATAAAGTAAAAATTAACAAATCATCTTAAAGCACAGCTTACGTTGTTGTTTTGAAATGAATTATTAACCAATGCATCCATATGCTATTATACTACTTGTTGAAAACAGTGCAGAGAGGAAAAGCCTGCTATATTACTTAGGATTTTACTGGGGTTTTTGAGGATAATAACTGGAAGCATAAGAGTAATTGCTTCATTTCAATAATTTTGGATATTTGAAAAATCATCTCAGGGTTGCTTTGATTTGCATTTCCCTAATGACTAATAATTTTGAATATTTGTTAAGGTGCTTCCCAGCCATTTGAAATTCTTCAGGTGAAAATTCTTTGTTTAACTCTGTACCCCATTTTTTAATAGAGTTATTTGGCTCTTTGGAGTCTAACTTCTTGAGTTCTTTATATATATATATTGGCTATTAGCCCTCTGTCAGCTGTAGGGTTTGTGAAGATCTTTTCCCAATTTGTTGGTTGCCCTTTTGTCCTTTTGACAGTGTCCTTTGCCTTACAGAAACTTTGTCATTTTGTGAGGTCCTATTTGTCAATTCTTGATCTTAGAGCATAAGCTATTAGTGTTCTGTTCAGGAACTTTTCTCCTGTGCCCATGTGCTCAATGCTCTTCCCCAGTTTCTTTTCTAATAGTTTCATTGTGTCTGCTTTTATGTGGAGGTCCATGATCCATTTGGACTTGAGCCTAGTACAAGGAGATAAGAATGGACCAATTTGCATTCTTCTGCATGGTAAAGTCCAGTTGAACTGACGCCATTTGTTGAAAAGACTATCTTTTTTCCCCCTACTTGATGGTTTTAGCTCCTTTGTCAAAGATCAAGTGGCCATAGGTGTGTGGGTTCATTTCTGGATCTTCAATTCTATTCCATTAATCTACCTGCCTGTCACTGTACCAATACCAAAACAACCCTGAGATTTCACTTCATAACTGACTTCTTAGTCAGTTTGGCTAAGATTAAAAACTCAGAAGACAGCAGGTGTTGGCGAGGATGTGGAGAAAGAGGAATACTCCTCCACTGCCAGTGGGATTGTAAGATGGTACAACCACTCTGAAAATCAGTCTGGTGGTTCCTAAGAAAACTGGACATGGCACTTCTGGAGGACCCTGCTATACCAATCCTGGGCATATACCCAGAGGATTCCCTGGCATAAAATAAAGACACATGCTCCACCATATTCATAGCACCCTTATTTTTAATAGCCAGAAGCTGGAAAGAACCCAGATGTCCCTCAATGGAGGAATGGACACAGAAAATGCGTTATATTTACATAATGGAATACACTCAGCAATTAAAAACAATGAATTGATGAAATTCTTAGGCAAATGGTTAGAACTGGAAAATAGCATGCTAAGTGAGTTAACCCATTCACAAAAGAACACACATGGAACACAGTCACTGATAATTGTATATTAGCTCAGAAGCTTTGAATACCTAAGACACAATTCACATATCAAATCATTCCCAAAAAGAAGGAAGGAGAGGGCCCTGGTCCTGGAAAGGCTTGATGCAGCAGTGTAGGGGATTGCCAGGATAGAGAAGTGGGAGGGGGTTGATTGGGGAATGAGTGGAGGGAAGAGGGCTTATGGGACTTCTGTGGAGGGGAGAACAGGGAAAGGGGAATTCATTTGGAATGTAAACATAGAATATAGAAAATAAAAGTCTTCCTGAGTCAAGGTCTCTTTTAAATAGTAGGAGTTATCAGAGAAAATCCTCCATTAGACAATTTGTTTTCCATCTTAGATGTGAAATCTCACAAGTAAAATCCTTCACAAAGGCCCATGATGAATGAGTAACCTCAGGGAAGATTTGGGAGCAGTTTTCCATCCTCTTCTTTGTAGCCACCTTCTGCTGTGGCTAAGAGAATCTCCCTGCAGAAGAGCATGTCTGTACAAAACCACTTCATAGACACCTGAAAACCTCTCATTAGAACTTAAGACAATTATAAAAATTTTTGTTATTTTGTAACTGCAAAATTCAGGGGTGTTTTTATTTGTGTTCTGTTTAATTTCTGTTTCCATGATTGAAACATTGATGAGAGTAGGGTGTTGATGCCTCCCACTATTATTGTGTGAGGTGTAACATGTTCTTTGAGTTTAGTGAAGTTTCTTTTCTATGAATGTCGTTTACATTTGGAGCGTAGATGTTCAGCATTGAGAGTTCATCTTGGTAGATTTTTTTCTTTGATGAGTGTGAAGTGTCCTTCCTTATCTTTTTTGATAACTTTTCATTGAAAGTTGATTTTATTAGATATTAGTATGACTATTTCAGCTTGTTTCTTGGACAATTTGCTTGGGAAAAATTGTTTTCCAGCCTTTTACCCTGAGGTACTGTCTGTCTTTGGCACTGTGATGTGTTTCATGTATGCAGCAAAATGCTGGGTCCTCTTTACATATCCAGTCTCTCAGTCTATGTCTTTTTATTGGGAAATTGAGTTCATTAATGTTATGAGATATTAAGAAATAGTGATTTGTTGCTTCCTTTTATTGCTTTGTTAGAGGTAGAAATATGTTTGTGTGGCTATCTTCTTTTGAGTTTCTTGAAAGAAGATTAACTTCTTGCTTTTTCAATAGTGTGGCTTCCTTCCTTGTGTTTGAGCTTTCTATGTATTTTCTTTGTAGGGCTGGATTTGTGGAGAGATACTGTGAAAATTGGGCTTGTCATGGAATATCTTGGTTTCTCCATCTATGGTAACTGAGAGTTTTGCTGAGTATAGTTGCCTGGACTGGAATTTGTGTTCTCTTAGGGTCTGTATGGCATCTTCCCTGGATCTTCTGGATTTCATAGTCTCTGGTGAGAAGTCTGGTGTATTTCTTATAGGTCTGCCTTTATATGTTACTGACCTTTTTCCCTTACTGCTTTTAATATTCTTTCTTTGTTTTGTGCATTTTGTGTTTTTACTATTATGTGACAGAAGGAATTTCTTTTCTGGATCAAATCTATTTGGAGTTCTGTAGGTTTCTTGTATGTTTATGGGCATCTCTTTCTTTAGGTTAGGGAAATATCCTACAATTTTGCTGAAGGTATTTACTGGCCCTTTAGGTTGGGAATCATCACTCTTTTCTATACCTAACATGTTTAGGTCTGTTATTTTCATTGCGTCCTGGATTTCCGGGATGCTTTGGGTTAGGAGCTTTTGGACCCTGAGATTCCACCTCACACCAGTCAGAATGGCTAAGAACAAAACTCAGGAGACAGTTGAGGCTGGCAAAGAAATGGAGAAAGCAGAAAACTCTTCCATTGCTTATGGAATGGTGAGCTGACACTACCACTCTGGAAATCAGTCAGGTGGCTCCTCAGAAATTTGACAGAGGAGTACATGAGGACCCAGGTATAACACTCCTAAGCACATACCCAGAAGAAGCTACAATATGTAGTAAAAGTACATGCTCCACTTTGTTCATAGCAGCCATATTTATAATACCCAGAAGCTGGAAACAACCCAGACATCCCTCAACAGAAGAACGAAAACAGAAAATGTGGTACATTTACACAATGGGGTACTACTCGGCTATTAAAAACAATGAATTCACAACATTTGCAGGCAAATGGATTTATCTAGGAAATATCCTGAGTGAGATAACTTAGTTACAAAAGAACACACATGGTATGTACTCCCTAATAAATGGACATTAGGCAAAGAATGTGGAATACCTACAATAAACCTCATGAACCACATGAAGCTCAAGAAGAAGGAAAACTAAAGAAAGTATGCATCAGTTCTATTTAGAAGGGGAAACAATATAATCAAGAGAAATAGTAGGTGAAAGGGACTTGGGAGGAAGAAAGGAGGGGGTGGATAAAAGGGGGCCAGAATCAGGTATTGGAGGAGATGGAGGAGATGTACAGAGGGTCAGGATACCCAAACCACACAAAGATCCAACAAAGAAAGAGAACTTCAGACCAATTTCCCTTATGAACATCGATGCAAAAATACTCAATAAAATTCTTGCCAACCGAATCCAAGAACACATCAAAACGATCATCCACCATGATCAAGTAGGTTTTATCCCGGGAATGCAGGGTTGGTTCAATATACAGAAATCCATCAATGCAATCCACTACATAAACAAACTCAGAAGAAAATCACATGGTCATTTCATTGGATGCTGAAAAAGCATTTGACAAAATTCAGCATCGATTCATGCTTAAAGTCTTGGAAAGAACAGGAATTCAAGGCCCATACCTAAACATAGTAAAAGCAATATACAGCAAACCGGCAGCCAGCATCAAACTAAATGGAGAGAAACTTGAAGCAATCCCACTAAAATCAGGGACTAGACAGGGCTGCCCCCTTTCTCCTTATCTTTTCAATATTGTACTTGAGGTACTAGCTCGAGCAATTCAAAGGCATAAGGAGGTCAAAGGGATACAAATTGGAAAGGAAGAAGTCAAACTATCATTATTTGCAGATGACATGATAGTCTACCTAAGTGACCCAAAAAACTCCACTAGACAACTCCTACAGCTGATAAACAACTTCTGCAAAGTGGCAGGTTGTAAAATCAACTCAAGCAAATCAGTGGCCTTTCTATACTCAAAGGATAAGCAGGCTGAGAAAGAAATTAGGGAAATGACCCCCTTCACAATAGCCACAAACAGTATAAAGTATCTTGGGGTGACTCTTACCAAACATGTGAAAGATCTGTATGACAAGAACTTCAAGACTCTGAAGAAGGAAATGGAAGAAGACCTCAAAAAATGGGAAAACCTCCCATGCTCATGGATCAGTAGAATCAATATAGTTAAAATGGCCATTTTGTCAAAAGCAATAAACAGATTCAAATCACTACCCATCAAAATCCCAACTCAATTCTTCACAGAGTTAGAAAGAGCAATTATCAAATTCATCTCGAATAACAAAAAACCCAGGATAGCTAAAAACTATTCTCAGCAACAAAAGAAAGTCTGGGGGAATCAGTATCCCTGACCTCAAGCAATACTACAGAGCAATAGTGTTAAAAACTGCATGGTATTGGTCCAGTGACAGGCAGGAGGATCAATGGAACAGGATTGAAGATCCAGAAATGAACCCACACACCTATGGCCACTTGATCCTCTACAGAGTGGCTGAAAACATCCAATGGAAAAAAGATAGCCTTTTCAGCTGATGGTGCTGGTTCAACTGGAGGTCAGCATGCAGAAGAATTCGAATTGATCCATCCTTGTCTCCTTGTACTAAGCTCTAATCCAAATGAATCAAGGACCTCCACATAAAGCCAGACACACTCTGAAGCTAATAGAAAAGAAACTGGGGAAGACCCTTGAGGACATCGGTACAGCGAGAAAGTTTCTGAACAGAACAGCAATAGCGTATGCTCTAAGAGCAAGAATTGACAAATGGGACCTCATAAAATTACAAAGTTTCTGTAAGGCAAAGGACACCATCAAGCAACCAACAAATTGGGAAAAGATCTTCACCAATCCTACATAAGACAGAGGGCTAATATCTAATAAATATAAAGAACTCAAGAAGTTAGACTCCAGAAAACCAAACAACCCTATTAAAAATGGGGTACGGAGTTAAACAAAGAATTCTCACCTGAAGAACTTCGATGGCGGAGAAGCATCTTAAAAAATGCTCAACTTCATTAGTCATTAGGGAAATGCAAATCAAAACAACCCTGAGATTTCACCTTACAGCAGTCAGAATGGCTAAGATTAAAAATTCAGGAGACAGCAGGTGTTGGAGAGGGTGTGGAGAAAGAGGAACACTCCTCTACTGCTGGTGGGGTTGCAAATTGGTACAGCCACTCTGGAAATCAGTCTGGCGGTTCCTCCGAAAACTGGGCACCTCACTTCCAGAAGATCCTGCTATACCACTCCTGGGCATATACCCAGAGGATTTGCCACCATGTAATAAGGATACATTCTCTACTATGTACAAAGCAGCCCTATTTATAATTGCCAGATGCTGGAAAGAACCCAGGTATCCCTCAACAGAAGAGTGGATGCAAAAAATATGGTATATCTACACAATGGAGTACTATTCAGCCATTAGAAACAATGAATTCATGAAATTCTTAGGCAAATGGATGGAACTAGAGAACATCATACTAAGTGAGGTAACCCTGACTCAAAAGGTGAATCATGGTATGCACTCACTAATAAGTGGTTATTAACCTAGAAAACTGGAATACCCATAACATAATCCACACATCAAATGAGGTACAAGAAGAAAGGAGGAGTGGCCCCTTGTTCTGGAAAGACTCAGTGAAGCAGTATTTGGCAAAACCAGAACGGGGAAGTGGGAAGGGGTAGGTGGGAGGACAGGTGGAGAGAAGGGGGCTTATGGGACTTTCGGGGAGTGGGGGGGCTAGAAAAGGGGAAGTCATTTGAAATGTAAATAAAAAATATATCGAATAAAAAAAGAAATATAGTGGGGATATTTCTTAAAAATAGAAGAGTGTAAGAAAATTCTTATATTACTATACTTTTAGTATTACATGTTAAATTTTTCTTTTAAACAGATTTAAACCATTTAGAGTAACAAGTAACAATTGTGGTATTTATAGGTAATAAAGCAATTAATTATTTTTTTCCATGTGGATATCCAGTATTCATAGCACCTTTTACTGAAGAGTCTTTTTTTCACCCTAGGTTTGGTACTTTTCTCAAGAAGCAAATGACCTCATGGTTTGATTTTTGGACCATATATTCTGTGTATTCAGTCAGTAAGTAATTTTGTATGAACTACACATAAAGTGATTCTATACTGTCCTTTAAAATCAGGTTTTGTAATACCATGTCTGCTATGCTTTTGTTAAAGTTGCTTTGTCTACTGGTTTTGTGGTTTGTTTCATATACTTCTTGTTTTGTTTCTATTCTGTGAAAAATGTTATTGGAATTACAATGGAGACTTCGTAGAATTTACAGATCACATTTTATAAGATTTCTGTTTTCCCACAAGTGTCATAATTATCTAAAATTTAAAAAAAACATCATCTAAAACATAACATTATATTTATAACATAAAACATTATTTTTAACCTGGTCAAATTTTACAAACTTGCTCATGAATTTCTATGGCTTTCTAGATGAAAAATATTATCAAGTATACATAAAATAATCATTTATTTAAGATCAGTTTAACTTTTATACATATGAATGTAAGCACATGAATTTAAATGTCTGTGAATAAACATCAGAAAACTGATACTTTATTTTCATGTTATTTATTGGTATATAATTAAATAGAAACAAGGGAGTGTAACACAGATGGCCTTCTGCAAATGTATGGCACTCTAACTAATTAGAATGAGCAGCAATAAACTTCAAAAGGTAACTTGAGTAATATTGGCATGTGAGTTAATAAATTTTGTATAAGATTAAGTAAATATTGACCAATATTTAATAAGCAACTAACTGGAACGAAATTACATAAATGATTGATGAATTGATTTATATATAATAATAATGAATATAATTAATTTTGAATATACTGGTATAGGATCCAACAGACAGTAGACATATGAAATCATATATATTATCATATATATATATGTATATAGTTTCATTATTTAAGTGGTATCATTTTCCTTCTGTTGTCCTATGTATTTTAAAAAGCAATCAACAGCCTTATTAATTATTAGATAACTATAATGTACATCTATGCTCACAAAATCATCCTGTGAAGATTGGGCAGTATTAATTTCAGAACTCTTGTTTTGCTCTCTTTCCATGGTTAATATATTTAATTATCATTTTATATTTATTTTCCTTTATCCTAATATTTGATTTCTTGTATTGTATGTACTTTAAAAAATCACAAAGATTTATCATCTTTAAACCTTTTAATTATTTATCTAAATATTAATTATATTATAAAAATTTAAATATATAAAACATGATTTTCCCAATTAAAAAATAAATGTCTAGCTTTCAATTTTATCATTTAAGAATTTCATTCAGCTTTATAATGTTTTGATAAAAACAACTCCCATTTCCTCCTCTCCTATGTCCCCCTATCCCCAGCCTCAGCATTTTTCCCCCAATTGTTGTGAGTGTAAAACTTTCTAAAAGGAACTGAGTGCCAAAGGTGACTCCAAGGAAAGTAGACTCTTCTTACTACAGCAGTCATCAACAGCCAAAATTTCTTCAGCTAATGAGGAGATTTATAGCTGCATCACACTTAATTGGGGTTTTTTGTTTGTTTGTTTGGTTGTTTGTTTGATTGTTTGTTTATTTATTTGTTTGTTTGTTTGGTTGGTTGCTTGGATTTACCATGATCTTGTGAAGGTCTTGTGCCTACCATCAAAGTTACTGGGTTTCTGTGTACAGTGGCCCTGCCTTGTCTGGAATTCACTGTTTAATTATTGCAGGTTTCACTGATACACATCCTTATAAATGGGCTACCTGTGGAGTCTCAGGTTTCTTTACCACACTAGTCCTTATAATTCAGCATGCTCAGTTCGAGGCAACTGGTGTTTTTCTGATAGATGAACAAAAGATATTAAAAAGTTATTTCAATTCAACCATTAAAAATAAAAGCTATTTTATCCTCTTTTATATGATCATTTAAAAATAACTTTTTAAAATACAAACTTATTTGAGTGGTAAATATTATCAGTTACATAGTAATCAACTTTAGTTTTAAAAAAATCGTAAATGGTATCATATTTGATCTTGCATAATTTCAAAGTATAATCCTTAGAATGATTGTCTGTTTCCTAAAAGATTTTATTTTTGATTCAATGCCCTTTCCTAGTTTCCACTCATATTTCCCAAGTGACACAGAAAAGCTATAGATGACAAGGAGATTTATTTCTCCAGATATGACCCTTTCCCAAGCTCAAAATCAATGTACTCTAGATAATTTTACCTCCTGCCTGGTTTTCACTTGGATATCTAATACAAAATTCAAGCATGCTGTCCCTAAATGCCTAAGTTTCCCTCTAGATGTCCATGACCCTTGCATGTCTTTTTCCTGACTTTTGTCCTATAGGGAATGGTACCATTATTCACTCAGATTCTCATTTCAAACATGACAGTTTTTGATTTTCGTCTTTCTGCCATGCCAATACATCATCAAATACTGTCTGTTCTTCCTTCAAGATGCAGCCTGAATAACATAATCTCCCATTTCAGAGAGTTCTACTCAACTCTTCATCTGCAGTGATCCTTTTAAAATATGACAGTCTGATCTGATACAGCTTATTAAAGCTCTTAAATACCGTTTCCTCTCCTACAATATCCTGTCTGAACTGGCTCTCATGACCTTTACAAATTAATCTCTGAATGTTCTTCACAGTGCATACTGCACCTTAGTTCAACTTGTATTCAGATCTTTCAGCATGCTTTTATATCACATAGAACTGTACTCTTAAGAGTTTCTTCACCAGAAAATTCTTCCATTCAACTCTCCATCTCTCCTACCAAGTTCACAGATAGTACTCACTGAAGTTCTTCATAGCTCTCCTATGAATGGACGCAACAGTCTTGTCCATCTCTCCACCATCTTTAGTTATTTCTAGTTGCTTTTTCTCACCCTAGCCCTCATAGTCACTCACTGAACTTTTAGTGTACATATATATACTTGCATGCCCACAACTTCACACAGTCATACAAACACACTGATGCACACTTGTTTACACTGGGAAACACATAGACACACACAACTGTACCTTCATAAATGTTTTATTTATTTATTATTATTAGGGGTCTTTCACCTAAATCAAGTTTTATAATTATGTCAAGTTCGTTTTATTGTTTTTTCTACTAACAATAACTATATTATAAATACATTATAAATATGCTATGAATATGTTATAAATCTTATCTAATAGTAAATTAAGAAAATGATTTCAAACAATGAAAGGACAAAACAAAGAGGAAAGAAAAGGGAAGACTTCCTTACTTGAATCTCTGCTTAGGCTAAGTCCCTTTTAAAGCTTAGATAAATTTCAATGTCCCTTTCTGGAGACAGCTTGAACAATAACAACAAAATACTGTTCTCTGCTGAGTCATCAAGAAGGTATTATGCAGAAAGGACTATCATAATGAATAAAAACTTTAGCTAATGAGGCATTTAAAAATCTGCATGAGCACTTTGGTGCCCCACGGGGATGGGAGAGTAAAGTTGTTTAAGTGCACAGGAGATACTTGATAATCTGCACTATGTAAAACCAGGCTGCTATCCTGGCTCCTTTGTTTATCCTATTTGTGTCTAAGGTCATTTATTTTTCATTTTTATTTGTCTTCTTTCTTTGCTCCATTTAGACTTATTCTGTATGTTTTAACGTTCCATTAATTTCCTGTAATGGTTTTATTGTTATATATGTTTCCGTATTTTGAACGACCTGATAGAGATTTGTATATATACAGACAATGATTTACTTACAAGTGTATTAGTTCCATAAATAAAACTTTTAATAAATACAGTGATTTTTGGCAAAACAGTTAATACATATATACAGTCTCAATAATGAGAAAATTATATAGGAAAGACTCTCTTTTGAAAGTATCAACCAGATAGTACAATGGAGTTACCCATGGCTCCAGACACATAGGCAGCAGAGGATGGCCTTGTTGGACATCAAAGGGAGGAGAGGCTGGTTCTGCAAAGGTTGGATGCAGCAGTGTAGGGGAATACCAGGACAGGGAAGGGAGAGGGGTTGATTGGGGAACAGGGGGAGGGGAGATGGCTTATGGAACTTTCAGGGCGGGACCAGGAAAGGGGAAATCATTTGAAATGTAAATAAAGAATATATCTAATAAAAATAAAGTTGTGCTTTAGACAAAAGAAAAAAAAAGAAGTCTTTAATACTTATAAAGCATGTCTCCAGCCTTTCTTATCATTAAACTACCTGGTCAGTAGCTGTCATACTTTAAATATATGAAGATGGAAGCTCATAAGCATACAGCAGTATGTGATTTTGATTACCTATATTATACTAATTTTATTTCTATAATTTTGTGATTACAGTATAATTAAATCATTTCTCCCTTCCCTTTCCTCTGTCCAAACTCATGCTTTTCCTTGTTTTTTTCTTCCTTAATTCATGGCTTCTTTTTTGATTGGTTGTTTTTATATGTACATATGCATATCCATATATATTCTTAAACATACCCTGTTCAGTTTGTAGGATGCTAATTTTATAAATGTCTCTAGGGCTGTGCATTTGGGGCTAGATAGCTAACTGGAATGCTCCTCCCTTGGGATGACTGTCTCTTTTCCTCTCATCATCACTTAGTTACCTGTAGTTCTTTTGGAACTCAGAATATATTTTCATCATTTGTTATTTCTACTCTTTCAAAAATCCATTAACAAATATTTGTATATGAAGTTAGTTACACTTGTAGTTTTCACAATTAAAACTTTATTACAATATGGTGAGACTGAGTCTGATAAAATTGAGAGCAAGTGACCCAGCAATGATGATGTCAGAGCTCAGGAATTCAGCTTACACACACTTTCCCATTAACTGCAACTAACACTACCTTATGGTGAATAAATAAGTTATCAAATACTCTCACTCCTGCACTTTCACCTCAGCTACCAACAGCCTCTGGCCTGTTTTGTCTCTCCATTCTTCTGTCAGAGAATTAATCATCAAGTAATATTTCTTCAGTTATGGTCATTAACCACTGTGGTTGACTCATTTCTTATAATATTGGTGTACAAACAGATGAAAGATTAAAAACCCAAAGATGCCTCAGTAGTTAAAAATAGATCTTCTAGCAGACCTGGATTTGGTTTCTAGATCAAACTACATGTCATCTTATATTATTCTGTAACCATAGATCCCAGAGATAACCACACAATCTTCTGTCCTTTAAACTAACTATGTACACATACCGCACACAAACATTCAAGGAAGCAAAACAACCAGTCACATAAAATATTAAAAGCTAAAATAAGCAAACATACAGGCAGACAACAACACCTAAAGTTTTCAAGTATATGCTATGTAATGACAGTCTGGACATCAGCTACATTAAACAGTTAAATTCCAAATGAGTAAGTGGTTGCAAAGGTCTTCAAGAGTTTTTGCTTTGACTACATTAAATATGTTTTTCATTTAATGGAATACACTTTAACTCAAAGTTGATTCCATCTTATATTAATATAGTCAATGTAGTTTTCAAACATTTAATTCCTTCATGCAATGCATTGAAAGTCAGCCCTGTCCAAGCATTTCTGTCTTTATATTTTAAAGGCATTTCTTTAATGTGATATGACTCTGTCAGATATCATATATATACATATATGTATATATACTATTTTTCTAAATTCACCTCTTTATCATTTATTTATTTAACTATTATCATTACTATTTATTTTCTTCCTTTTTATTTTCAGACTAATAAATTATATTGTTTATGTATCACTTAAAAATCTCTGAGGGCTTTCTTGCTTTTCATTCTGTATTTATTGTATTATTTCTATTAGGATATTTTTTTAATAAACACTCAATTTCTTCATAAAAATGGTACTATTTTTATGTTTTCCATGTTTGACTCCCAATAGCATTTACCTTAAAATATAGGACAATAAGTTGTTTAAAGTTTAAATCATATAAATCATGTGTCAGTATCTCATAATGTATACCACTGTTAAAATAGTAAAGAGAAAATTTGTTTTTCCTGTACTCCAATGTATTTTTGCATGAAATTTTTCACTCCTTCCAACTATTGATTCTAGAGTTTTATAGAACTTTGTTGAAAGTTTCTGATGCTTTAAATCTATTCTGCAGCTTATATTTCCCGAAAAGATTTTCAGTACCCCTTCTTTTATCAAGGCATTTTAACTCGGATAGGGTATTATTCTAGGTTTTCTTTTTTGTTGTACTGTGGTGGTGGCCATGCTCTGACTCCTGAGAATTCCATTCTGGTTTGTATAAAACTTTCTTTCATGATGTTGCTTTAAAGATTTATCTTTGATTTGGGGGATTTAATTATATTATGTCTGAACTTGACTTCTTTGGAATCATTTCCTCTCTAAGGTTTTTTGCTGGGGTTATACCTATTTTGTCTGCCTTTGCTCTTTATCCTCAGGTATATGCATTTGCATGTGTATGCAGCCAAGTTTAGATATTATATTTACTATCCATTCATTCACTCATTCATTCATGCAAACACGTATTCATTCATTTATCCATGTATTCATATATTAAATAGTGGTCTTGACTGCCTTCAAGGTTAATGTTTAGCTAAAATTGACACTATATTTTTGATCCATCTCTCTTAACCTCTCAAATTCTTATAGGTAATGACACTGAGATGAGTCCAATTATGCTGATTTTGAAACATTTTTCTCTATGTATTACATATTGTAAACTTTCTTATGGTTTATATCAAGGTCACTGAATTTTCTACCATATTAATATCTGGTAATAGTATCCAGTGATTTAAATTTAAATTTCTTTGAATTTCCATTTTGTTTTGATGTTGCATGGATTCACTCATAACCACCTTCAGTCTACTTCATTATAACTTCTTAATGATGATGATATGTACAAGGCATGGTGGAAAGAAGTATTTTATTATAGATATAGAGTACAGCTAGAGTCAACTGGAAGAACCTAGACTGAACCAGACAGTGGGGTGGGGGGGTCGATAATGGAAGAGAGAGACAGAGAGAGGCAGAGAAAGGCAGATAGGAAAAGAAGGAAGAAGAAGAGAGAGTACACATAGACTAAGAGAAAAGCCAAAGACAAGGAAAGAGCACGGATAGGGGACAGAGTGAGAGAGAGATGCTATGAGGACTCACAGGTGTTAGCTTAGCCTGTCCCAGATTTCATTGGAACCTGGCAGTTTCTATCTCTGGTTTGATCTGCAATTTTTGCTTACTAATATTTTTTTATTATTCCCTGCTGTAATTTATTTCCTATTTCATTATATTCCTCCTGGATTTATTTATTTATTTATTTATTATTTATTTATTTTAGAACTCATAATAAATTTTGAGGGATCCATTGCCCAGACAGTTATTCTATCCTTCACTGTGTAATTCATTTTTCTTCAGGAAGACATATTTTAGACCATGTTTCTCATAACCAAGACCTCCATGGTCTTTCTTGTATTTCCTACTTTCTCACTCTCTAAATTATAGAAAATAGAGTTTCCCAGTCTGATTTAAAGCTATTTTAGAAAACCCAAGTAAAGTTACTTGCCGTAGTCTTGACACTGGCTGGAGGTTTAAGTCGGGATTGGAAAGATCATTCACTTATGGAGTCTCCTTATTTGTTCTTTAGGCCTATTTCATTTTGTTACTGTATTTAATTAACTCAAAGACTCAGAACCTCTGATTTATTGGAAAGTGATGCTTTTATGCTAAAACTTCAACATTGCAAATAGGAAAGGAGCTAATTGTCTCCCTCTCTGAGCAACTTGTAAAGTTGTTACTACCTACTTAGGCTTTGATATGTCGTTTTGTACATTGTGTTAGTGTGAATATATTCAAATACTTGATGGGGTAGAATACAAATATCTTTATATTGCTTGTTATACTTTTGTGAAATAGGAAATTCAATATGTTAAAAAATAGCCTTCCTATATGCAAACATGAAATGAGCTGAGAAACCAATTAGAGACGTCAAAAAAGTAGGGATGAGATTATGGGAGTCAGCAGGCAGCAGTGGCCGCAGCTGCAACAGCAGCAGTGGCTGGGCCAGTGGAAGGGCCATCAGCAGTGGAACCAAGGTGACAGGGTCCAGGCAGGCCCTGGGCCGATGACCACTGACCTTCGCTGGCCAGCCGGACTGCAAGCAGCAGCAGATTTATGGTGCCTTTCACCACACAGAAGCCACTTCAGAACTCTGCCTCCCGCCAGTCAGTTACGAGAGACTCGCCTGCATCTTGTTTCTCAGACACCAGAGATATAAGACAGACTGAGGTATGCAAATATAACCCGAAGCCAACATCTTGGGGGTCTAAGCCCGACGGGCATTGGACTGCACCCAAGCCCTGGGCTGGTGGGGTGGGGGCATCAGTGTGCCAACCCAGCCAGGAGGTTGTTTGACCAGCCTGGAGCGCTCGCTGCCATTTTGCCTACAGGACGCCAGAGAGTTTTAGCAGGCAAAGCCATCTAACAGGAATAGCCCAAGGCTAACATAGCGGGGGTCTAGGTCCCGACAGGCCCTGGACTGACCCGAAGATCTGGGCTGCTTGGTGGGCCATCTGTGTGTCAACCCAGCCAGCCAGGAGGTTGTTAGTCCAGCAGACACTCCCAGCACTTTCAGGGAGCTCACATGCATGCCTGCCATCCTGGCCACCAGACAGAACCAATTAATAGTCATAGCCTGAGGGGAACTTTGCTCGGACCTTGGTGTGCCAGGCTTTGGCCTAGACTCAGGGCCTCAGAAGCTAGGCTAGCTTTGTGTGCACCAACCCAGTTGGGAGTTCAGCTGCTCAGCACTCTGAAAAGGTCCCCACAGCATACACCCTCTGCACTCCCTGAAGGAGCAAATGGGAACCATCTGGTTCAGAGAGACAATATGGGGCAAAGCACACTAGGGCTGCAAGGGCACCCAAGAGGAGGACAGCACATCAGCAATCTGCAAGAGGGGAAACCCAGCCATTCAGTGTTGCAGAAAAAGTCCTAGAGCCTCTCAGGACGCTCAAACACCAGCCAGAGACAAGACCAACTAACTCCAGAGAATGAGATGGCAAAGGGCAAACGCAGGAACGCTACTAACAGAGATCTAGGTGATATGGCAGCATCTGAACCAAACTCTCCAACATCAGCAAGTCTTGCTTATGCCAACACACCAGAGAAACAAGATTTGGATTTAAAATCACTGGTCATGATGCTGCTAGAAGAACACAAAAAGGACATAAATGAATCTCTTAAAGAAATACAGGGGAACATGAATAAGTTAGAAACCTGTATAATGGAAACACAAAAATCACTTAAAGAAATGCAGGAGAATAGGATCAAGAGATAGAGCCAATAAAGAAGAAATTTAAAAAAATTAAAGAAATGCAGGAGAACTTGAGTCAACAGGCAGATGTCATGAAAGAGGAAACACAAAAATCTCTTAAAGAATTACAGGAAAACACAAACAAACAAATGATGGAACTGAGCAAAACCATCCTGGATCTAAAAACAGAAGTAGAAACAACTAAGAAATGACAAAGGGAGACAACTTTGGAGATAGAAAACCTTGAGAAGAAATCAGGGGCCATAGATGCAAATATCAACAACAGAATGCAAGAGATGGAAGAAAGAATCTCAGGTGCCAAAGATACCATAGAAACCATTGACTCAACAGTCAAAGAAAATGCAAAATGCAAAAATCTTGTATCCCAGAACATCCAGGAAATCCAGGATACAATGAGAAGACCAAACCTAAGGATTATAGGTATAGATGAGTGTGAAGATTTACAACTGAAAGGGCCAGCAAATATCTTCAACAAAATTATGGAAGGAAACTTTCACAACTTAAAGAGAGAGATGCCGATGAATATACAAGAAGCCTACAGAACTCCAAACAGACTGGACCTGAGCAGAAATACCTCCCGTCACATAATAATCAAAACCCCAAATTCACTAAACAAAGAAAGCATATTAAAGGCAGTAAGAAGAGAAAAAGGCCAAGTAACATATAAATGAAGACCTATCAGAATCACACCAGATTTCTCACCAGAGACCATGAAAGCTAGAAGATCCTGGGCAGATCTCATGCAGACTCTAAGAGAACACAAATGTCAGCCAAGACTACTATACCCAGCAAAACTCTCATTCACCATAGATGGAGAAACCAAGATATTCTGTGACAAAACCAAATTTACACATTATCTTTCCACAAACCCAGCTCTGCAAAGAATAATAAGAGGAAAACTCCAATACAAGGAAGGAAACTACACCCTGGAAAAAGCAAGATAGTTAACTTCCTTCATCAGACCCAAAAGAAGATAACCACTCAAATATAAAAATAACATCAAAAATGACAGGAAGTAATAATCACTATTCCTTAATACCTCTTAACATCAATGGACTCAATTCCCCAATAAAAAGACATAGACTAACAGACTGTATAAGGAAACAGGACCCTATATTTTGCTGCATATAGGAGACACACCTCGGTGTCAAAGACAAAAACTACCTTAGAGCAAAAGGCTGGAAGACAATTTTACAAGCCAATGGTCTCGGGAAACGAGCAGGAGTAGCCATTCTAATATCAGATAAAATTGACTTTCAACCTAAAGTCATCAAAAGAGACACAGAAGGACACTCCTTGCTGGTCAAAGGAAAAATCCACCAAGAAGAACTTTCAATTCTGAACATCTATGCACCAAATGCAAGGGCACCCTCATTCGTAAAAGAAACTTTACTAAAGCTCAAAGAACACATTGCACCTAACACAATAATTGTGGGGGACTTCAACACTCCACTCTCCTCAATGGACCAATCAGGAAAACAGAAACTAAACAGAGACTCAGTTAAACTAATTGAAGCTTTAGACCAAATGGATTTGACTGATATTTATAGAACATTGCACACTAAAGCAATAGAATATACCTTTTTCTCAGCACCTTCTCCAAAATCGACCATATAATTGGTCACAAGACAGAACTCAGCAAATATTAGAAGATGGAACTAATCCCATGCCTCCTATCAGATCACTATGGTGTAAGAGTGGTTTTCAATAGCATCAAAAACAACAGAAAGACCACATATACATGGAGGCTGAACAATACGCTACTCATTGAAAACTTGGCCAAAGAATAAATAAAGAAAGAAATCAGAGACTTTTTAGAATTTAATGAAAATGAAGGCACAATATACCCAAATCTTTGGGACACAATGAAAGCAGTGCTAAGAGGAAGACTCATAGCCCTGAGTGCCTCCAAAAACAAAATGTAGAGAGCATACACTAGCAGCTTAATGACACACCTGAAAGCCCTGGAAAAAAAGAAGCCAATTCACCCAGGAGTAGTAGAAGACAGGCAATCATCAAACTCAGGGCTGAAATCAATCAAGTGGAAACAAAGAGAACCATACAAAGAATCAACGAATCCAGGAGCTGGTTCTTTGAGAAAATCAACAAGATAGATAAACCCTTAGCCAGACTGACAAAGGGCATAGAGAAAATATCCAAATTAACAAACTTAGAAATGAAAAGGGGGATATAACAACAGAAACTGAAGAAATCCAAAAATCATGAGATCCTACTACAAAAGCCTATACTCAAAACAACTGAAAAACCTGGAGGAAATGGACAATTTCCATGACAGATACCAAATACCAAAATTAATGAAGACCAAATAGATCATCTAAACAGTCCCATAACCCCTAAAGAAATAGAAGGGGTCTTAGAAAGTCTTCCAACCAAAAAAAAAAGCACAGGACCAGATGGTTTCAGTGCAGAATTCTATGAGACCTTCAAAGAAGACCTAACACCAATACTTTTCAACTATTCCACAAAAGAGAAAGAGAAGGTACACTACCCAATTCCTTCTATGAATTATGCTGATACCAAAACCAAACAAAGATCCAACAAAGAAAGAGAACTTCAGAACAATTTCCCTTATGAACATCGATGTAAAAATACTCAATAAAATTCTTGCCAACCAAATCCAAGAACACATCAAAATGATCATCCACCACGATCAAGTAGGCTTTATCCCAGGGATGCAGGGTTGGTTCGATATATGGAAATCCACCATTGCAATACACTACATAAACAAACTCAAAGAAAAAACCACATGGTCATTTCATTGGATGCTGAAAAAGCATTTGAGAAAATTCAGCATCTTTTCACGCTTAAAGTCTTGGAAAGAACAGGAATTCAAGGCCCATACCTAAACATAATAAAAGCAATATACAGCAAGCCAGTAGCCAGTATCAAACTAAACGGAGAGAAACTTGAAGCAATCCCAATAAAATCAGGGACTAGACAGGGCTGCCCCTTTCTCCTTATCTTTTCAATATTGTACTTGAGGTACTAGCTCAGGCAATTAGACAACATAAGAAGGTCAAAGGGTTACAAATTGGAAAGGAAGAAGTCAAACTATCATTATTAGCAGATGATATGATAGTCTACCTAAGTGACCCAACAAACTCCACTAGAGAACTCCTACAGCTGATAAACAACTTCAGCAAAGTAGCAGGTTATAAAACCTACTCAAGCAAATCAGTAGCCTTCCTTTACTCAAAGGATAAGCAGTCTGAGAAAGAAATTAGGGAAATGACCCCCTTCACAATAGCCACAAACAGTATAAAGTACCGTGGGGTGACTCTTACCAAACATGTGAAAGATCTGTATGACAAGAACTTCAAGACTATGAAGGAGGAAATGGAACAAGACCTCAAAAAATGAAAAACCCTCCCATGCTCATGGATTGGCAGGATAAATATAGTTAAAATGGCCATTTTGCCAAAAGCAATATACAGATTCAATGCAATACCCATCAAAATCCCAACTCAATTCTTCAAAGAGTTAGAAAGAGCAATCCTCAAATTCATCTGGAATAACAAAAAACCCAGGATAGCTAAAATTATTCTCAACAACAAAAGAAATTCTGGGGGAATCAGTATCCCTAACTTCAAGCAATACTACAGAGCAATTGTGTTAAAAATTTCGTGGTATTGGTACAGTGACTGGCAGGCAGATCAGTGGAACAGGATTCAAGATCTAGAAATGAACCCACAGACCTATGGTCACTTGATCCTCGACAGAGTGGCTGAAAACATCCATTGGAAAAAAGATAGTCTTTTCAACAAATGGTGCTGGTTCAACTGGAGGTCAGCATGCAGAAGAATGCAAATTGATCCATCCTTTTCTCCTTGTACTAAGCTCAACTCCAAATGGATCAAGGAACTCCATATAAAGCCAGACACTCTGAAGCTAATAGAAAAGAAACTGGAGAAGACCCTTCAGGACATTGGTACAGGGGGAAAGTTTCTGAACAGATCAGCAATAACGTATGCTCTAAGAACAAGAATTGACAAATGGGACCTCATAAAATTATAAAGTTTCTCTAAGGAAAAGGAGACTATCAAAAGGACAAATTGGCAACCAACAAATTGGGAAAAGAGCTTCACCAACCCTACATCAGATAGAGGGCTAATATCCAATATATAAAAAGAACTCAAGAAGTTAGACTCCAGAAAACCAAATAACCCTACTAAAAAATGGAGTACAGAGTTAAAGAATTTTCACCTGAAGAACTTCGGATGGCAGCGAAGCATCTTAAAAAATGCTCAACTTCATTAGTCATCAGGGAAATGCAAATCAAAACAAGCCTGAGATTTCACCTTCACCAGTCAGAGTGGCTAAGATTAAAAATTCAGGAGACAGCAGATGTTGGCAAGGATGTGGAGATAGAAGAACACTCCTCCACTGCTGGTGGGGTTGCAAATTGGTACAACCACTCTGGAAATCAGTCTGGTGGTTCCTACAAAAACTGGGCACCTCACTTCCAGAAGATCATGCTATACCACTCCTGGGCATATACCCAGAGGATTTCCCAACATGTAACAAGGATACATGCTCCACTATGTTCATAGCAGCCCTATTTATAATTGCCAGAAGCTAGAAAGAACCCAGGTATCCTTCAACAGAAGAGTGGATGCAAAAAATGTGGTATATATACACAATGGAGTACTATTCAGCCATTAGAAACAATGACTTCATGAAATTCTTAGGTAAATGAATGGAGCTGGAGAACATCATACTAAGTGAGGTAACCCAGACTCAAAAGATGAATCATGGTATGCACTCACTAATAAGTGGCTATTAACCTAGAAAACTTGAATACCCAAAACATAATCCACACATCAAATGAGGTACAAGAAGAAAGGAGGAGTGGCCCCTTGTTCTGGAAAGACTCAGTGAAGCAGTATAGGGCAAAACCAGAACAGGGAAGTGGGAACGGTTGGGTGGGAGAACAGCGGGGAGGGAAGGGGGCTTATGGGACTTTCGGGGAGTGGGGGACTAGAAAAGAGGAAATCATTTCAAATGTAAATAAAAAAATATATCGAATAAAAAAAGAAAAAAGTAGGGATGAATGGCTACATGGTAGTATCACACAAATGTGTGAAACACAGAAGTCTGTACAAAGTCTTAATGTAACATATATGCCATGTTTGGTTGATATCTCTTGGGGGCCTGCCCTCTACTGAAGATAATGGCGAAATGTGTTTGGCGGGAGACTGTGAGAAGAAGAGAGAGGGGAAAAGTCATCATTGGTGTAATATATGACAAAAATAAACAAAAATTTAAATTAAAAAGAAGACAACTTCTGGAGGTTCAGTATCTTGCTTCTCCTTAATATTGAAGTCAGCATTGATAAAATAGCCTTGCATCAAATGCATTAATATACTTTTTAAATGCATATGCTCATATAATTCTTAATTTGTCAATAAAATAATTATTGAAAAATTTATCTGTATGAATTATTTTAAATAATTACCTTGTTAGATGTTTTCAGTTTTGAATATTTTGTATATGTATCACATGAGTCTAAACAGTTGTCATATTTTAATTAGCAAATGCAATGAAAGTCAATAATCAAGGATTGTTTAAGGAGATTCGTTTCAAACCCTCTTTATTATTAGGATTTGGAGATCTATATATATTTTCCAAATTTAAGTACCATAAGTGCATTTTTCTCTTAATCTCAGAGACAAATGTATAACTTATTAACATATATCACCAGATATGACTACCAATGTTGAAGTAGGCACACCTGTACTTCCTAAGATGCTCCAGTTAGATTTTACAACTCTAGAATTCATACATTTGTTTAATGCTGATAACATAAAGGGCATCCCTGTGTTCATGCCCAGCACAGTCATTCAGACACATCATATTTAAAGAAAGAAATGTGTAACAGCCTTTTATTATTAGTTGATAGATTCACCTTCCTTATGGCAAATTACCCTCTGTTTGTATCTTCTCTAAATAATTTTCTTTTCTTTTATTGGATATTTTCTTAATTTACATTTCAAATGTTATCCCCTTTCCCGTTTCCCTTCCAGAAACATCCCATCTCCCCACTCTCTACTTCTATGAGGGTTCTCACCCATCCACCCACCTATACCTCCCTGCCATGGCATTTCCCTACACTGGGGCATCAAGCCTTCACAAGACCAAGAGTTTCATCCTACTGATGCCTAACAAGGCCACCATCTGCTACATAGCAGTTGGAGCCATGGGTCTCTGCATGTGTGCACTTTGGTTGGTGGTCCAGTCTCTGGGAGCTCTGGGGGGCTCTGGTTGGTTGATATCATTGTTCCTCCTATGAAGCTGTAAACCCCTTCAGCTCTGTCAGTCCTTCCTCTAACTCCTCCATTGGGGACCCTGTGCTCAGTCCAATGGTAGGCTGAGAGCATCTGCCTCTGTATTTGTCAGGATCTAGCAGAGTCTCTCAGGAGATAGCTATATCAGGCTCCTGTCAGCAAGCACTTTTTGGCATTCACAATAGTGTCTGGGATTGGTGACTGTATATGGGATGTATCCCCAGCTGGGACATGGCTTATTCTCTTAAGATCAACAATAGACAAATGGAACCTCATTAAAATTGCAAAGCTTCTATAAGGCAAAGAATGCTCTCAATAGGACAAAATGGCAACCAACAGATTGGGAAACGATCTTTATAAACCCTACATCTAATAGAAGGCTAATATCCCATATATACAAAGAAGTCAAGAAGTAAGTCTCCAGAGAAACAAATAGCCCTATTAAAACTGGGGTACAGAACTAAACAAAGAATTTTCAACTAAGGAATACCAAATAGGTGAGAAGCACCTAAAGAAATGTTCAACATCCTTAGTCATCAAGGAAATGCAAATTAAAACAACCCTGAGATTCCACCACACACCAGTCAGAATGACTAAGATAAAAAACTCAGGTGACAGCAGATGCTAGTGAGGATGTAGAAAAAGCAGAACACTCCTCCACTGTTGGTGCAATTTCCATCTGGCCTTCCCCCATTCATACTGGACTTTGACTGGCTGGCTCTTCATTGATGCACACTGCTGGGATTTCTTGTGTGTAGCAGGTATGTGAGGTCCAGAAGACAGCATTTCCTAGCACATTCTTATCCTGCACAACCTGAATTCTGTCTATACTCTCTTCTGTGATGGTCCATTCAGGATGGGATAAATATAAATGTCCTGCATGGCACTAGTACTTATGGTCCCTTATTTTCAGCACCTGAAAAATGATGAGTTTAGGCATTAACTACCTACAGTAATAAAAAACTTCTCTAATTAAAGTTGGAAAAATCATAAGTCTTGAAATAAGCATAAAATTTAGAAAACAGTTTGACAGTATTATTGTTTATGAAAACAATAGCAGTAAGTTATCTCCTGGAGTCTATGTCTTTTTTACCTATGGTTTTGACTGTGTTTATTTCACCAAGTATGAATTTCCTCCCGTGGAACAATCCTCAAATAAAATAAAGAGAATGGTTGATTACCCCTTAAAACATCTTGGCACTATAGTATAAATAGGCACACATTTATGGCTTATCATTACTGTAACGTGAAAGTACAATAAAGGATGAGATCACAGATGGAACATCTCACCCTGCTACCTTCCAATAGTATTAAAGATACAAACAGTGTTTACCACTCATGTTAATATCAGTTTCTCAGTGTATTGTAAGTACAGTATTTTCAGCAAAAGTGTCTTATCAAATCATGCAAGATTACTGAAAATGCCCATTAAAAATTTGCAAGTTCTCAGAGAGACAAATACAAAAATCATAATAAGCAAATACTGTTCCCTTTCTTCTCTAGAGGCCTGCAAACTACCCTTCTGGCCCTATGAAAGCTGGTGAACAGAGTCATTTATATCCTGAATGGTTCAAGGTTGGTTGGTCTGGATCAAATGTGAGTGGAGCTTTCAACTAACTGTTCCTAATAACTAGGGATTTTTTTCATTAATGTATTTATTTATTTACTTTACACCCTGATTGTAGCCTCTGAGAAAGGGGAAAGCCCTCAAGGTGCCAACCAACTTGATCCCAGGAGTTACTTCAGGACTAGGAACTTCCTCTCCCAATAAGGCCACACAAGATAGCGCAGTTAAGGGAATGAGATTCTTCTAGGTAGGCAACAGAGTCAGGGTAAGACTTGACTCCAGTTGTTGGTGGACCTGCATGAAGACCAAGCCTAACAACTGCTACATATGTACAGCAGTCCAGCCCTTGCATGTTCTTTGTTTGGTAGCTCAGTCTCTGGGAGCTTTCAGGAGTCCTTAATTGACTTTGTGGGTCATTTTGTGGAGTCCCTCTCCCCTCCAGGTTCCTCAATCCTTCCATAAACTCTTCCACAAGGCTAGTTGTTTGTGAGTTTCTGCATCTGTTCTGCACAGCAGCTGGGTGTGATCTTACAGGAGAATGGTATACTAGGCACGTGTCTGCAAACAAAACAGAGTATCCGTAATATTAATGACAATCAGGGATTGGTCCTTGACTATGTGAAGGATCTAAAGTTGGGCCAGTCCCACAGTCTCTGCTCCATCTTTGCCTCTGCACAACTTTTGGTAGGAAATTTTTGGGTCGAAGGTTTTATGGGTAGATTGTTTTCTTTATCCCTCCACCTAGAGTCCTACTACATAGTTATTTTGGACAACCAAGAACAAGACAAACAGCCTGTGGTGTTTTAAGTAAACTTTTCCATCCTTAAGTCATATTAACTCATAGAATACAAGCCTATGCCTAACACTGAAATTCGCATTTAATAATTGCTGTCCTCTAGAAACATTGTCCAATATGGAACTTATATTTTCTCACACTTTACACAGACATAGACATAGACACAGACACAGACACATACACATACACACACACACACACATATACACACAGACACACACATAATGATATTCATATACATTTATATATACATATTTTAATATGCATCTTAGGATATACTTATATGTAATATAAAATATATATTTATTTTATATATTGCAATATACATCTTATATAAAATTTTGGCTAATTAGTATTCCATGAAGCTTATTGGTACATACTTGAATTCTCAATCCTTCTATCACTGTGCAATCCTTGGTTAAAGAGGAGAGCTACATTCAGAGCATGTATATTTAGAGAACTCTGAGTGCCCAACTGTAGATGTGTCATATATACTAACCTCTTACCATCAGTAGTTCAAGGAATTTTGTAGTTCCTTTTTTGTAAAATAAAATTTGAAGTGCTCATACAGGCAGGGTAACTTTGGAATTTTAATTTCTAAAACTATAAGTTGTATACATGAACTTTTATATTAGATGTGGTTTCCTGCACAAGATCCAGTACTTCAAAATAGGCACATGGGTAAAGGAGGGGCTCTTTAGACCCGACTCTCAGTTGGAAGAGATGTTGGCATTTGATGCATAGTGAGTGAGAGTCACTATCTTTTGTGTGAATAGCCTTTGGTAGGTTTTCCATGCCACAGTGGTTGTGCATAGAAAATACATGGTTTTATGTGTGTTATATATGTGTGTGTCTGTCTGTGTGTGTGTGTGTCACTATATATAGCATGTCTGTACAAACTGAACTGACTAGGCTATCAATGATGAAAGCTAAATAAACACAAATAAGATATGAGGCAGGAAGTTATGATGGGGGTAGGAGGTAGAAATATTGCTAGTTCATGCTGTATAAATATGGTTAATGTCAATTAAATAAGTGAATGAAAGTTTTAAAGAATAAAAGTATAATTTAAAACCTTACTAGAAAATAAGGCAATAAGAAGGTGGTCTAATTGTATTAAATATATAATTTTAATGTAAATAAGAGCATGAAAGATGGTGAGCAACCAGAGCTAATATGAACATGTGAAATTTCAAAGAAACTTCCCCCAAACTATAGATGAATAAGAAAATAAAATCCTGTAACTTGGGCACATCACCAGTTTCTAAAGAAGATTTACCAGCTCATGAAATTACAAGAAATTAGCCAGGCAAAGCCAATTAATAAAGTCTATTAAGATTTGTTTCAGGCAGATGATTTTAATGATTTTCACAAACTCATGATACATATATAATGTTTCCCCATTCCTCAAAATGGATCAACTTCTAATGCTCAGATTCCTACATTCAAACTTAATTTCCATTCTAAAGTATACTCGTTTATAGTATTTTTATGAACTAGTCTGTAAGTCTGAATGCTTGTGTCTTTTTTATTTCTTCTTTGAAAACCTTTATGAAATAAACACTTTGCATACTATGATAGTTTGAGTCAAGAAGAAATGTTATTTTAAAATTATGTTTATTTTGGTTTGTAACTGTCAGTAACTCCAGTTCCAGGGGATCTAATATCCCCACACAGATATGCATATAGGAAATTAGAAATTACCATTAAATTGAATAAATAATAAATAAATCTTTGATTTATTTTTACTATTACTGTAATTCTCAACTTCTTTGTTTAAACCACTTAAAACATATGTAATTAAATATCTGTTATAATTTTCTAACAGAAATTTTAATGTTACATCTTCTGAAAGTACTGCATAGTCATAATAAATAACACTTAACTCTAAATAGATAACATGCAACAGAAATGAAAGGGTATCTAAAGTCCTGAAGAGACATGTTCTCAATATTTACATAAAAATTGCTATAAACTTCTGCAAACTGATTAAGACTTCTGTTCATTATTATGGCTAAAATACTCTGTCTCATCCTTTTTTTTTTTTTTTTTTGTGGTTCTCTTTAAAAAAAGGAACAGCAGGGACAAAGAATGGAGTAGAGACTGAAGGAAAGGCCATTTAGAGGCCACACCACCTTTGCATCCATCCCTTACTCAGACACCAAACCCTGGCACTTATTGCTGATGCTAAGATTTGCTTGCAGCTAGAAGCCTAGTGATGCTGTCCTCTGAGAGGCTCTGTCAGCATCTGACTAAGAGATGCAGATATTCACAACCAAACATTGGACTGAGTGCGGAGGAGGGTGGGGCTCAAAGGAAGAGTTAAGGGGATGACTGAAGGAGCAGAAGGTGAAAGCAACCCCATAGGAAGTACAACAGTATCAACTAACATGATCCCCTCAGAGTTCCCAGAGACTAGACCAACAACAAAAGAGTATGCATGGATGGTTCCATAGCTCCTGCTATATGCATCAATGAGACCCTTATCAATGGAACTGGAGATACTTGGTCCTGTGGAGGTTTGATGCCCTGTAGAAGAGGGATTCTACAGATGTGAGGCAGAAGAGTGTGTGTAGGTGGAATATCACCTTCTTAGAGGCAAAGGGGAGATGAAATGAGATGAATAGTGAATTTCATCAATTATAGAACTACGTCATTGGATAAATATACTTCACAAAAAATAGCAAAGGAAATCTAGTATCAGTATTATAATTCATAATAACTATTACATAAAATTTATGTTTCCTTTTGGTTAGAAAATATGCATAGTAATGACTTATAAATAAAAGATAAATTCTATTATTTTCACATCAAAAATTCTTCCCTTGCTGTTAAGTATTTTAACTACATATCTATGAAATGCAATAAGCTAAGTTATTTATTTGAGATGAGTTGTGGAAGTTTTAATTTGTAGAATCTTCCTTGTTGATATTTACCAGGATGTGTCATATTGCATGAACTTTATTATACATCTGCAGAAAACTCTTAAATTTTTAGACTGGATATTTTTTCTGTAATTGTATTGCATAATACTTTTGTAACTATTTAATTATTTGAATAGTTTTTAAACTTAATGATTTACAAGAATGTAGCTTGTTTTTCTTTCCTTTAAGTAACTTCTGCATGTCTAGCATACAGCAATAATGGATCTACTAAAATTTAAATAACAAATTCACAGTAAAAATCTGAAATATTATCTGAAATAGGGTTTCTATTCCTATAAAGAGACACCATGAGCAAGGCAACTCTTCTAAAGGACAACACATACTTGGGGCTTGCTTACAGGTTCAGGAGTCCAATCTATTATCATCAAGGTGGGAATATGATATGGTCCAGGCAGGCCTGATGCAGAATTCTACACCTTCATTGAAAGGTAGCCAGAAGCAGACTGTTTATAGTCAGCTAAGAGGAGGGTCTCAAAGCCTATACTCTCAGTGACAAGCTTCCTCCAAATAAGCCACACCTACTCTAACAAGGCCATACCTCCAAATAGTGCCACTCCCTAGGTTAAACATATTCAAAACTCTACATATTTTAAAACAGTTTTCATGTAATAGGTTGATTATCTGCTGAAATTTAGAGGATCTCCAGTTAATCAGTGTTTACATTCCTTTTTAAACTCATAACAAAATACAGAACTTGTTGGGAATAATTTCCATTAAAAGCTTTGAGAATTGTAAGTGTGAATGTTGAACCTGATTGTTTTATTTAAAACACATTAATTGTGCACAAATTAACCACATTTAAATTATACAGACATAATTTTTAAATTTGCAATAACTTAAAATTTATATTTTCTTCAACTTTTAAAATATTGTTTTGCCAAATTCATTTTCATGTGGTACTGTTCTGTGTTTTAAATTTTGTAAATAAATCATAAGTTTTATTACTGCTCATTAACAGAATACTTCTTCATTCCATCACCAAGCTTTATTGTAAGGTGAAAATCTGTCTTAATTATATGAGGGTTTTCAAAAGTTGCATCATAGAAGTTCTATTAAATCTGAACACTTGCAATAGGGTTTGGCAATCTATGCTAAAGCCTCTGTACCAAATTCGGTATCAGCCGTAGCAAAGTACATAATGAGAATGTTTTTCGCCACTTTACCTTATTTGTTACAAATTCCAGAATTTAGTTACAGGCAAGGCTGACTGTCTTTGTTTTAAATCAAATCATCTACAACTACACCCTCAGGGTAACAAATACAGCTATCACTAACTGTAATGCTTGCTACAAAGTCCTCATCTAAGAAGATTTATTACTCTAGTCCTTTTTGAAGTATTGTTCAGAAGCCCTGCTGCTGGGTATAGAGGGAAAGACAGCATAGATCCACACTGTGAGTTTTGCATATTCTGTTAATGCTAACTGCGGGTGTGTTCGCAGAAAATATGAATACAAATGTTCCACTTGTATTGTTGTATCTTACTTATCATATGTTGAAATGTAAATTTGTCTTCTATACGTTTTTCTATTTCAGAATCCAGTTGCTACTTTTATTATAATTGCAGTGTAAATGAAAGCTCATAGCTGAATTATTTCTCATTTGCATGCATTTTCCAAATTAATTTTAAACTCAGCTCTGTAGCGAGACCTACTCTCACCAAGTTGTTAGTTAGCACACAGGGCATCCACTTCAAACCTTTCTAAATGTAGCCTTCTTGTGGGCTCCACTGCACGTGCTTTCTACCCTCGTTGGCCCAATTCTTGAATCAGGATGTTCACTCAGGCTGCTCACCTCTGAAGGTCATGCCAAGGGACTCCTGGCCCCTAAGGCTTCCAGTTGAGCTTCACGAGGGAAGAATCTCAGTGGGAAACCTGAAGGGTCAAAAAAGGCAGGTTGTGAGAATTTTCTTCTAACTGCTGTTCAGTAAGGTCACAAAGGTTGGCTATGCTCTTTGACTGATGATGGCAAATTCCCAGAGCATTTTACAGCTAGCCAAACTTTGCAACTCACTTTAGTCTGTTACAATCCAATCACCTAGCAATCTGAATAAAAACATAAGTTTTCACTGTACCTCATTCAGTCTTTTATAATGTATTCCAATGTAACTAAAACCTCTTTAACTCGTCATATATCTATATGTCATATATATAATTATTTTCAACTTGTGATATGCATATCATTATATAATCTTTCTTTTGTTGGGATGTTTATTGCACCATGCTTTATAATTACATTTACTTTACTTAGCAGTATGTACAGGAATATAGACACATGGACATGCAGAAAACCTAGAATCAACTGTCATCTACAAATTTGTCAATCTAACCAACCAAATATATATTAATAAACATCAACATGTACTTACCCTCCCCCAGCATATGATATAAAAGCAAAACCATTGAAAATTGTGGTTTATCAGTAAGTAACAGACAATGACTCTTTTGAATTAATTCAATATTAATAGAATTTATCAATGGGGATAGCTTATTGAATGGTGAATGGTCATTTCTATGCTCAAGTAATCTAACATCAAATAAATGAACTTTAAACAAAGTTCTGTTTTATATCAGTGTGTTCATTATTATCAGGGAACCAGCAAAATTGCAGTTTTCAAATTTATGCTTAAGTTTTGAACATAGAGATGCAATTTAGTTGAAGGCAAAAGACATAGAATTAAGCATGAAAATGAAAGTCTAATGATTAAAAGAAATGTCAAAACAATTAACAGAGAGTAATGATATGATTCAGTGGATACAAACACTTTCCTTGGCTCTTGTTGACCTGAATTTAAATCCCAGGAGCCACAGAGTTGAAGATGAAAACAAACTCTCATAAAGTACCCTCAGCCAAGCAAGTAATCCGATTGTGTGCACACACCTCTTCATACACACGTATACACTAAATTAAATAATTATTCAATTAAAATAAAGCACTAAATGAATTTTACATCTGGGCATGATAGCATGCCCCTATATATTTCTTGCAACAAAAACTGCCGTTAGAAAAGTCTTTTGAGCCTAAGAGTTTGAAACCATTGCAATGGCGGATGGGAATGAGATCTAGTCTTCAAATAAAATGGAGAAAATTTGAAACTTATTTTATTTCCTGTTCATGAAATATGTCCTCAGTAAGCAATTCAAATACTAAACAAGTAATGATTTTTAAAAAAGTCATTTCAGTGAAATGTGAGTATATTGTTTGCTTTGTTTTTCAGTTTGCTATATTTTTCAAACTGAGAGGTAAGTACTAATCTATCAATTTCCCTTCCCCAGGTCCACATTATAAATCAACCTGTTTGTGGACCACAGGCATATGGGGTTTGGGCATTTGGCTCAATTGGTAGGAACATTTCTCTGCAGTTGCCAAGGATGTGTGCCCAGTCCCAATAGGAGCCACTTAGTTTCACATAGGAACAGTTACTGTATAATGTATCTTTAATTTTCGCACTAACTGGGAAAACTCATTTTATCTACACACAAGGTTACCTTCATCTTTTGCTTGAAACACTAGTTTCTCTTCCATTCATAAAAAATCACAATATTCATAGTTTTAAATGAAACCATTCCAACTCAATATTTTCTTGGATTTAATACTGTGGGTTAAGCTCTCTCAGAAGGAAGTTGATCATTTTCCACACCTCACTAAATTGAGATTTAGGGGGAAAAAAAGAGAAGATAGGCTCCCCACATTGTCCCTGCTGCTCTGATCTCATTTCCAAAGTGCATTTTTTCACTTTTATGTAAAAAGACATCTGTGGATTTGAGACTTATGCCATTGTGTTATACACTGCAACTCTCACATGAAGTTTATTTAGAAATTCAAATATATATTAAAATATCTATGGGAGATGATTCAAAACTTTTAATCATACTATTAATATAAATTTCAGCCAAGGAACCAAACTCATGCACAGACAAACATGTACACACTCAGATACTTCATGACAGATTGTAAGTTATATCATGGCAAGAGTCTTATACATTTGTCTGAAGGACATTCATTTAAATAACTACAGTCTGTTCAGTGACAAATAGAAAGTCAGCTTCAATACAATTTGTAAATGCACAGGCTCTACAAATTTTATCCATTATTTGACTAGGATTCTTAACAATTGATCCAGGGTCAGAACTATGATCCTCTGATGTCACTGTCCCTACCTACCTCGTGCAAGGCTTTCTTAAGATGGTAAAGCTCTTCAGTGTTTTTTTTATTTATTTCCAGTCTCCTCTTACGTGTATTGGCATTCGCTTAGCCTCAGTATGCTATGAAGTTATTAGTGGCAACCTCATATATGCCTTATCTATGTTCACACTGAGGTGGACAACTCAATCATAACTCAACATCATGTCTAGAGTCAATGGCCTAACTGATGTTCTGTCCAAGCTAACACTTCCTTTCTTGATTTTTTTGTCTATGGCAAATAGCACATCTTGCCAAGGTTTTCATTTTGTTAAATCATTTATATTTGTTTCTTTATTTGACAGCATCCTCATTAAGATTAAACTTTTTTTTGCAGTATTTTACCCTTATGACAGCAACAGGTAGACTAGGCGGCTTTCTAAACTCTGCTGTTAATGCCTGTAGTTCATCAGTTTCCCTTTTCCTTCAAGAAGAAGCAATTAGTACTTTAGTACAATAAGCATGTATACATTCAAATCAAAACTTCACAGCCACGCAAGATTTTATTTGGTTAATACTTCTTTATCAGATGTGAACAACACACAATTTTAATAACTGTTAGCTGGATAAAGTTTACTAAATTAATACCATGTAATCTCAAATAAGGGTTTCTCTTCCTTACTACTTCTATAATATCAGGACTCTGGAAATTCCTTCATTAATGAGATGTTGTGTATTCCCTTACTTTTCTACAGAAGGATAAATATGCAGAGACAGCTTTTCCAACTCAAGTGAGACCTAAATAAATTTGGGTTTCAGTAGAGGCATTTGATACCATCCTTCCAGAAATAGTTTTTTGTAACTTGCACTCACAAGAATCTCCCTTATTTTCAACAGCATATTTAAGTCTTTATATTACATGTTTTCTTAGAAACGTCATAAAGAACAGTTTATGTAATTAATTGCCAGCAGAGAAAAGGTTTTTTAGATAAGTGTTGACAGGCAAGTGACTAAGACTAAGTACTCCAATGAGTAGTTTCACAGAAGTTTGCTAAAATTCTGTAAATTTCAGGTGTAATTATTACATATGGGTATTAACATTTCATATAGTTGTCCATAAATACCTATTGTTATTCTATGTTTTGGTTTTAAAAAACTTGTTTTCAACATAGTAACATATAAAATGAAGTCAATTAAGGGATACTTCTTTGCCTACAGTGAGTTTATTTTCAATGTAAGTGAAAAATATAATTAATAGGAATATAGTTTTATACAGCTGATTGACCAAAAACCATTTACCTACCTAGCTTGCTTCTATCCTGCTGAGATGTTTGTGGAAGATGGAATTATTTAGAGAAGCCTGTAGAACGGACTACTTTTAGGTATCTAGTGTTCTGTAGAATCTATCACATTGTGGCATGATTTGCTGTAGGATCCAGCAGGAATCTCTCCTTCCGTTACCCCATCCTATTCCACACTGGTGACAAAATGGCATATTCCCATAAGGAAGCACCACTGACATGCTCATTTGACATTTACTGTTAAAATATCCTAGGGTATTAAAGTTTACAGAACAAGTAAATCTATTGGAATAAATGGGTGTTTATTTCAACTGGGTGATTTTTATCTCAGGATCATTTTAATTAAATAAATAGCTCCTTTTTTAACATAATATTAATTTGTAAGGCAAATCTACATGCCTTATCTATCATGCTATATGTGTGATTTTCTTAACTTTCTTGGTGGGAATATCAGTGTAGTTTACTAACAGGGTATCCATCTCATTGACTTATAAACACAGTATGCATGTGAAATCTTATCTCTATGGTTCATGACTCCCCTTCAATTTTTCTCATGAGTTTTAATCTCATATTTATTCCTGGCTGGCAAAAAAATAACCCAAACCAAGTTTCCACCAAAAGCTTTGTACATTCCACCAAAGCTAACTTGAGTCCTGTGTTTTATTGGTCTCTAGAAGTCTAATTTCTTTTGCATTTTGTTAATAAAACCTAATGGACCAAAATTTTAATATATTTACTGTGAAACCTACATTTATATTGTTAGTTTAACTTAAATTGCTTTGTTTGAATAATATAATGAGGTATCTTTTAGGAAAATAATTTCCAAAATTATCTGTGACTTACAAGGGATCTTTGGGATTCTTGACAATACTATGGCTGATATGTATTATGCACTCAGCTTAAGTCATGCTTTAGATAATTAATTTTTACTTTTCAAAAATATAGGCTCGCAATTCTGTGCAACAAAAAAAAGTAAATGAGCCATGCCACTTCCTTAGATAATTAAACCAGCCTTGTCTTGGATAGGTGTTCAGTGAAAAAGAATGTCAGAGAAGTTAATTTGTAGGTTCAAGCTGATGGCCTGTGTTCTGCTCAAGACATTCCCAATTGCGCTCTGTCTCTCTGTTCCCAATTGCTCTCTGTCTCTCTGTTTTGCTCTGTGTGTGTTCTCCATTCTCTGGAAGTTTCCAGGCTGCTGCTCCCTCTTGCTATTCTAAAAACTCTCAGGATAGCTCATCACTTGCTAATCAAAAGCCTCATTTTTTATTTTGCATATCAATTCAGTCATTAGCCCAGGTTCCCTTTTGATTATCCCATGAATCAGCATCCCTTAATCCTAGCCCCTTGATACTTAGAAAGAGATAGCATGCATAAACACAGACAATAAGATAGCTGGGTACTAAATTATCATTCCATCCATGCATGCCTGGACCTAAATTAGCTCTGTCCCAGATTGACCTGTAATTGAAGAATCTACCTGCCTGTGTAAGTGGAAACAAAACAAAACAAAACAAAACAAAACAAAACAAAAATCTTACCTGGGTGGGATGTTCCTTTGTCATTGCCGTCCCCTAAATTTCTTTATTTCCTTCCTTAGTACTTTTCTGATAAGTGGCTCATAGTGTAGCTACCTCTGTTCCTTTAGATCTATGAAGTTCCTTTTAAAATTCATATTGTATCCAAATACTTTATATAGTTGAGAAATTATAAATTTTCATACTCATGTTTTCAACATTCTTTCTCACAGACTTAAAGGCTGTTCTGAAAAATCATAGGGTTCTACCATTTTGCTGAGACATAGATACACTGTTACTGCTGGAATTGTGCTGTCTCAGATAATCATGGAGTCATTAGCTTTGGCAGATAGGACATTTCCTGAAGGAGGGATGTGGAAATATAGACAATATTATACAAGCAATTTTTGCCCACAACAAACATCAACACTCCTAGAAGTCTACCTACTACTGGCTCTGTTCTAAGATCAGGAGCCATGTCATGATGTTCCACACATGGCCATGCAGGACTTGTGATATGTATGATAGGCTGGACTGAGCTCTCGTGTTTGGTATGAATGACAGTTGCATTTAATGCATGCAAAATTATTATTGTTTTATGCATATTTATTTATCTATTTATTTACTTATTGTGTATGCTTATACTTGAATATTTGCAAATATGTGCAATTGGAAGTCAGAAAAAAATATGTAGAAATCAGACCTCTCCCTCCACCATACAGATCCCAACTCAATAATTCAGGTAGTCAGTTTGGAGCAATGTCTTTGACAGATGAGCCATCTTTCCTAACCTTAAATATTTGTGTCAATACATACTAGGTTGGTCAGAAAATAAAACCATTGTAAGAAGCAGTAACCAAGTATCAAGAAGAGAAACCTCTAAAACATTAATATTTTTGGATGAGGAGATTAAGCCCAAAATATTTTAAAGATGGATTATTGGAAATTCCCTTTCAGATATGTATTATATAAATATTTCTTTCAAGATTGCATACAATTAGAGTAAATTAAAGCAATTGCAGGGCATGCATGAAGTGAGGATTTGGTAGTGAAGGTACTTGCTGCTAAGTTTGGAGTCCTTACTTTAAACCCTAAAGTTCTCATTGCAGAATGATAGTATACCTTATTCACCATTTGGAAAAAAACAAAAACAACCTGTGTGGATGAAGAGGAGCTTCTTTCAAAGTTTATGGGACTTCTTACTTATTTAAATGGCACCATGATTGATGAGTGATATAATTTTGAATTACACAAAAAACCCACGAAGATGCACTGCCTTATAGTGATGCTATGTTGACAAATCGATGACTTAAGTTTTAATGATGATCATATAAGAATTACTAAAATTATATCTGTGATTATTAAGTTCTTTTATAGCGTGACTGCTACTCAGATCTTTTCCTGATAGTCAAAATTGCAATGAGAACTCTGCCAGTCTTCCAAGTGTCATGACATTCTCCTACTCAGAGCACATTCCAAGAGGTTGTAAAACAATTAACCAAAGGTCATAAAAAGGGAACTAACAACTTATTATAGGTGCTAGGACAGAAGATAAAATATTGACTGTGCTTATCTATACAAAACTTCACTTATAACTTAGTTATGGTTTTAAACTTTCAATGAACTTGTGAAAGACATAGTGATAGATGTTTAGCTAGATAATTACTCCTACTGGATATGCATGTAAACATTCTCAGTTCTAAACTTCTTCAATTTATGATTTGATTTTTGCGTGAACTTGTGATGAATTTTGTAATATGTGATCATTTATTCTGAAAGATGTATAAGTACTGAGGACAAATAAATGAGAGAGAAATTAGAGTAGAAAATTTTCCCCTTCCCCGGTTAGAGTAGAATTTTTGCCTTTCTTCTCTTCGAAGAATTTTTCCCTTTCTCCACTTAGGATTTTTCCGCTTTTCCCTCTTAAGATAGCTTTCATAGGAAACTTTTTACAAATTGGTAATAAATTCATTAACCACTTCTCTAAATGTCCCATTTTTTCTCCCTGCCACCTCTGACTAACAGGCTGAAAGTTAGAGCCCAGCAGTTCCTGCTGAGATAGAACAAAGACCACATTGCTTAATCCTCACCTGTTAGGCTGCAAGTGTTAATCACCTAAGCCAGCAGTCTTTAAACCTCAGAAGCTTTAGAAATTATCATCAGCATTTCAGTACAGTTACAAAGCCTTGAGACCCTCAGACTTCAAAGTCATCATCACCAGAGTCCTACTTCGTGATTCCACCACTACCTTCACCAGGCAGGAGACTCCTGGCCATTAGCACACTTTCCTTCCCAACTTGTTTCTTGGTCATGATGTTTGTGCAGGAATAGAAACCCTGACTAAGACAAATTGGTACCAGCATAGGGGATATTGCTGTGACAACATGACCATGTTTTGGGGAGGACTATGGAAGGACTTTGATATTCTAGGCTAGAAGATCCATTCCCTGTTTAGAGATCTGTGAGATATTGTGTAAGATCTTGGAAGAAAATGTTGAGACCAGTGCAGACGATGGAGGCCTGGCTTGTAAAATTTCAGAGAGAAGATTGAAGACTCTTATCAGGGCCATGTTTTGATTGTGAAGATTCTGTGGTTTTGGTTAGTTGGGGCTGAAGAATCAGCTGTGGTTAACAAGATACCAGAACCACTAAAGCAAACCTTTCTGTTACTGGGACTATTGATGCTGGTTAGCTGGAGCTAAGAAATTAGTGGTGATTAAGAAGAGACCAACATCACTGAGGTTAAATCTTCTGGGAAGTGTTTTCGGAGAGCACAGAGGATGAGTTCCAGAAATAGCCAAGGTTGTATTTTGTGCTGTGGCTGGACTTGGTACTGTGTAAGAGTCACCCAGGTGATACTGATTTTGAAGGCATGAAGGGGTCATGAAAAGCAGCTGAGGCTTGGCACTGTGAGAGGCTTTAGAAGACCATTGGTAAAGGTGCAACCTCAGTTGCAATTGATGGCCCAGGACTGAAGGGGTCATGAATAGGAGATGAACCTTGGCATCATGAAGAGTCTTTGAGAGTCTATTGGTGAAGCCTAGTTACAGCATAAGATAGTAGTGTTTTGGAGTTGCCAGTGCCACGAGATGACCACCAGGAACAGCAGCAGCTGTGGAGTACAGACAGCTCGAGCCTAGAAAACACGAGGTATGCTACAAAGAGCAGAGCTTGAGAAGCTCCAAGCCCTTGGAGGAGCCCGGAAGATCGTGAATTGGATCCCAGACATTGAACCATTGAAGTTTGAGTTTTGCTTTTGATTGTGACTGTGCCCTAATATTTTTCCCTCTTGGAGGAAGAAAGTATTTTAGTGGAGCCCACAATTAAGAGACTTTGAATTTTAAAAGATATTGGACATTTTAAATGGATTGAACTTTTATTATGAAAAGACTGTGGGACTTTTAAAGTTATTTAGATCTTGGGGATGGATAAGAATGTAAGGGTTGAGGCTTAATAGTGATGTGTTTGTGTGTCAAGTTGACAAGGGGTCAATTGTACTAGCTGGTTTTGTGTGTCAACTTGACACAGGCTAGAGTTATCACAGAGAAAGGAGCTTCAGTTGGGGAAGTGCCTCCATGAGATCCAACTGTGGGGCATTTTCTCAATTAGTGATGAAGTGGGAAGGGCCCCTTGTAGGTGGTACCATCTCTGAGCTAGTATTCTTATTTTCTATAAGAGAGCAGGCTGAGCAAGCCAGGGGGATGCAAGCAAAAAAGAACTATCCCTCTATGGCCTCTGCAACAGCTCCTGCTTCCTGATCTGCTTGAGTTCCAGTCCTGACTTCCTTTAGTGATGAACAGTACTATGAAGTTGTAAGCTCAATAAACCCTTACCTCCCCAAGTTGCTTCTTGGTCATGATATTTGTGCGGGAATAGAAACCCTGACTAAGGCAGGGGAATTTTTAAATGTTAGGGAAAATGTATACAAAAATCAAATCATGAATACAACTTCAGAAAAATGTACATGAAACACTTTGTTTTATTTCAGCCTATAGTCTTTCACAGAGCATGTCATCCTCCACGTTCAACACAATTCTGCAAGGCACATGAACAGACCAAAGAATACAGAACCAAAAAAAGACCCTATAGTGAAAGATGTTTGATATATTAGAATTTTCAGGATGAAGTTTAAAATAAATATGGTCAGTATATTGAGGTAGGTAGAGAAAAAAGTGGGATATCATCAGTTCAGATGAATGAGGAAAGCATAGAAACGGAATGTGTATATTCATTCATTCTCTTATTTTCTCTCTCCATCAGAACAGCAGTCATTGCTTATTACAGAACTGAACATAAATGTGGCAGTCTAGAATTTAATACATTTTTCTGAATACTGGTTTTACTTTGGAATGAATTTAACATTAGGACTTACAAAATTTCAATAGACTTTTATTTCCATTTGTAATTCTTAGAATTGCTGCTTAATATAGGTTTTTTCATGTATATACACATTTTTCTATGCTGGATATTCATAACTTAATTCGTCTCTAATCTTGAGTCTAAGCCTTTATCTGAGGTTGTGAGTACATGAAAAGGTCCCCATGCCAAAGTTGTGATTAGGTTTATAGATTCAGGGGAATTATGGAAATTCATCATACAAAATGCCTACTTGCCAAAAGTATTCCGTGACCTTGTACTTACGAAGAGTTTTAAATAATTCAGTGTTGTTCTGAATGAATAAATTTGTATCGTTCGTTACTCTAAACAGACACACATTTGCTCTTCGATGCCATTTTAATAAAGCCTAGTTTCTAATATTCATGAATTATTGCATTTCAATTAAATTGCATAAGTTTATAGAAAAACTTTGCCCTAAGCTGTTTAGCGTTGACACCCAGCATCATTTGATTTTTCTTTGGTATAATGCTCATGGAAGCTTTGACTACATCTAATATGATGTGCTGTCATTCTTTAATGAGATATTTTTGATCACGAGCAACACGATGATATCCTCAGTACAGAATAATAAATTCAAGCAGCATGTGTTTATGAGGCTATTATGTATACAATGTATACAGTTTCACAATAAACTCTGGATAATTTAGGAGAACTACTCACTGAAAATGTGCCTTAAAGCCAAGCACATATCTCAGACTCTTTACCAACTACCTTGTCTGTCTTCATAACACATAAGTGAGTGGTCAAGGAGACAAGTTACATGCTTGCAATACTGAATTCTTCTTGCCATTTACAAAGCAGGAGAATCTGTCCTCAATTCCCTGATATTCATGGCTCCAGAAGTTTTGATATCTCAAGTTATATGGCCCAGTAGTTTTGATAGCTCAAGTTATTTCATTAAGACTCAAGACATTAGTTGTGTAAAGCAAAGAAGAAATCACCTTTTCCACTTTGAAATGCAGCAAAATACAACTCTTGTTTGTAAAACTCTTTTTTTGGAGGCTTAGTGGTTTGTAACATATCTGATATTAGAAACTATAAATACACAACTTATTTGACAATAATGCATTTTCACTTAATTTTAGGCAATGTGAATCTATAATTAATGTATTATTAAAGGTACCCAAAAAGAAAGTGCACCCTGTTTTATATCTGAAGTACAAGGAGAGATATCTACATATTAACAAGTAGTTATAATTTTTAAAAAATTCTCTAAGATGCCATTGAGTGTGGAAGCTTTGAATCTTTTCACATTGAAATTATTGGCATTTTCATAACAAAACATCTTTCAGGCATACCCCCACTCTGTGCAGCTCTCCTCCTTTAGAATGACAGGTTCCTTTCAGACTGCTGGGATTTAACACCATAAAAGAATTTTAAATCTGCCCCAGTGTAGATGGCAAAGAGAAATACACAGTGAGTCTGCCATGAGAATTTGGGAAAGCATATTCCCTTCATATTTAAAGCATAGAAAACACCCTGATCATTTCCTTTCTCACATTCACTTTATCTTCCTTGGAACGGCCATTTAAAATGAAGAAAATTCAGCAAACATGGTGTTGTTTGCACATGGTTGTTCATTTCCTCCTGTGTACCATTAATAGATTGATATAGAATAGTATAGTCAAATTCTATACAAAACAATATCTACATGGGATTTTAACTTCCTAGGGAATCATTTTAAGAGTGTTTTGTTAAGACAGAAAGAGTAGTCTCTTCCAAGGCTTCAAGAAGGCTCATTTTATCCTCAACCACTTAAAAAGGCAGACACATCAGAGATGGTCCTTGACGGTCATTCCCCCTAGGGTAGGTTTTGTTGAATTTCCTGTTTTCAAGTAAATCTAGTGGGATGGCAGCTCCATTGATGTGGGCTCATATGGTAAAATGATGATATGGACGCTCCCACACTTGCTTTTCAAAAGACTCCTGTCAATCATGCGAGGCAAGAGAGACACTTCCTTTTTGGATTTGTAGAAATGAAGTGTCACATGTGAGACAGCTATGTAGGTTGGAACTAAAGGTGGCCACTGGGAGTCAAGAGAATTTCCCAGCAGACAGTCGGGAGTTCATTCCTACTGCCACAAGTACCCATCTTTGAGAATAAATACAATAGGACACAACTGAAGAAAACACTTTGAATCATAATGAGAAGAGCTCAAATGACCAAGTTAATCCTTCAACAGCCTCCTCACCATCAGAAAGCATGAGATAAATCTGATTTGATCTTAAATGTTGAGTTTGTGCCAATATATAATGAAGGAAAAAAATAAAATTGAGCAGGTATTAAATAAATCACAAAAAACTTAAAAGGATTTTTCAATTTATAACCAATAATTTATTTTAATCTATCAGAAATTAAAACTATAGATTGTTGTAATGTGCTTTTATGCCTGCTGTCTAACACACCTGTATATACTTGTAGAAGTGTTTACATACAATTAATTGTTTAAAACTGCACCTGCATAGGCATATACTCATCAAAATACACTCATGAACACATTAATACATATATGGAATATGAATATATTATATATTTACTGCTTTATATATATGAATATATAATGTATATTTTATTTACTCTTTTATATATATACCTTGACGGCTATGTACCTTGAAGGCTATCCACAGACTGCTCCACCTGGGGATCCATCTCACATGCAGACACCAAACCCAGACACTATTGCTGATGCCAAAAAGTGCTTGCTCACAGGAGCCTGATACAGCTGTCTCCTGAGAGGCTCTACCAGAGCTTGACCAAGACAAATGCAGAGGCTCACAGTCAAGCATCAGACTGAGCCCAGGAACCCCCAAAGAAGTAGTTAGGGGAAGAACTGAAGGAGCTGAAGGAGCCTTATCTGGCATCAATGCAAGAGCAGGCCCTTAGTCCTGGGAAAGCTTGATGCCCCAGTGTAGGGGAGTGCTCTACACTGTGAGGCAGGAGTGGGTAGGTAGGTAGGGGAGCACCCTCATAAAAGAAGGATAAGGAGGGATGGGATAAGTGGTTTGCAGTAGGGAAACCTGGACAAGGGATTATATTTAAAATGTGAATAAATAAATAAAAGAGAAAACATATATCAGAATGCTAGAAAAAAGAATAATGCAGAGTTAGAGGGAGCTAGATTAGGAAAGATAATGGGCACTTCTTGAAAAGACATCTTATTGTTTTCAGAACAGTAGTGAGGAGAAAAGGCAGGAAGGCATGGGAGGTAGCAGGTCCTAAACAAGACCAAAAGTGTTCTTTGTATATATTAAATACTAGTCCTCTATTGGATGTAGGATTGGTAAAGATCTTTTCCCAATATATTGGTTGCCATTTTGGCTTATTGACAGTGTCCTTTGCCCTACAGAACCTTTGCAATTTTTTGAGGTCCCATTTATCAATTCTTGATCTTAGAGCATAAGCTATTGGTGTTCTTTTCAGAAAAATTTCCCCTGTGACCATGTGCTCAAGGCTCTTCCCCACTTTCTTTTCTGTTAGTTTCAGTGTATCTGGTTTTATGTGCATTTGATGCATTTGGATGTGAGCTTTGTACAAGAAGATAAGAATGGATCAATTTGCATTCTTCTACATGCTAACTACCAAGTGAAGCAAGACCATTTGTTGAAAATGCAGTCTCTTCCATTTGCTACTTTTAGATCCTTTGTCAAATATCAAGTGACTGTAGATCTGTGGGTTCATTTCTGCGTCTTCAATTCTATATCTTTGATCTACCTGCCTGTCACTGTACAAATACCATGTAGTTTTTATCACAATTGCCCTGTAGTACAGAGGTCAGGGATGGTGATTCTGTCAAAAGTTCTTTCATTGTTGCGAATAGTTTTCACTATCCTGGGTTTATTTGTTATTCCAGATAAATTTGAGAATTGCTCTTTCTAACTCTATGAAGAATTGAGATGGGATTTTGATGAGGATTGCATTGAATCTGTAGAATGTTTTGGCAAGATGGCCATTTTTAATATATTAATCCTGCCAATCCATGGGAAGCTAGACTCAAGATAACCCTACTAAAATATGGGGCACAGAGCTAAACAAAGAATTCTCAACTGAGAAATACTGAATGACTGAGAAGCACCTAAAGAAATGTTCGACATCCAGTCATCAGGGAAATGCAAATCAAAACAACAATGAGATCCCATCTTACAATTGTCAGAATGTCTAAGATCAGAAATCTCAGGTGATAGAGTCTGGTGAGGATGTAGAGAAAGAGGAACACTCCACCATCAGAAGTGGGACTGTAAGCTGATACAACCATCTGGAAATCAGTTTGATGATTCCTTAGAAAACTGGACATAAAACTACTTGAGGACTCAGCAATACCACTCCTGGAAGATGCTCCAACATGTAATTAGGACACATGTTTCAATATGTTCTTTTTTTTTTATTCAATATATTTTCTATTTACATTTTAAGTGATTTTCCCTTTCCTGTATCGCCCCCCTCCCCCGAAAGTCCCATAAGCCCTCTTCCATCCCCCTGTTTCCCAATCCATCCCTTCTCACTTCCCTGTCCTGGTAGTCCCCTACACTGCTTCACTGAGCTTTTCCAGGACCAGGGAAACTCCTTCCTTCTTCTTGGGCATCATTTGATATGTGCATTGTGTCTTGGGTATTCCAAGATTCTAGGCTAATAGCCGTCTATCAGTAGTGAGTGCGTACCATGAGTTGATTTGCATTTCCCTGATGACTAAGGATGTTGAACATTTCTTTAGGTGCTTCTCAGCCATTCAATATTCCTCAGGTGAAAATTCTTTGTTTAGCTTCGTACCCCATTTTTAAGGGGGGATATTTGGCTCTCTGGAGTCTACCTTCTTGTGTTCTTTGTATATCTTGGATATAAGCCCTCTGTTGTATATAGTGTTGGTAAAGATCTTTTCCCAATTTGTTGGTTGCCATTTTGTCCTTTTGACAATGTCCTTTGCCTTACAGAAACTTTGTAGTTTTATGAGGTCCTATTTGTCAATTCTTGATCTTAGAGCATAAGCTATTGGTGTTCTTTTGAGGAAATTTTCCCCTGTGTCCATTTCCTCAAGGGTCTTCCCCAGTTTCTTTTCTATTAGTTTCAGTATGTCTGGTTTTATGTGGAGGTTCTTGATCCACTTGTACTTGAGCTTAGTACAAGGAGATAAGAATGGATCAATTTGCATTCTTTTGCATGCTTACCTCCAGTTGAACCAGCACCATTTGTTGAAAAGGCTATCTTTTTTTCCACTGGATGGTTGTAGCTCCTTTACCAAAGATCAAGTGACCATAATTCTGTGTATTCATTTCCAGGTCTTAAATTCTATTCCATTGATCTACTTGCCTGTCACTGTACCAATACCATGCAGTTTTTTAACATAATTGCTCTGTAGTACTGCTTGAGGTGGAGGATACTGATTTCCCCAGAGGTTCTTTTACTATTGAGAATAGTTTTAGCTATCCTGGGATTTTTGTTATTCCAGATGAATTTGATAATTGCTATTTCTAAGTCTATGAAGAATTGACTTGGGATTTTGATGGGGATTGTATTAAATGTATAGATCGCTTTTGGCAAGATGGCCATTTTTCTATATTAATCCCACCAATCCAAGAGCATGGAAGATTTTTCCATCTTCTAAGGTCTTCTACTTCTTTCTTCAAAGATTTGAAGTTCCTGTCATACAGATCTTTCACTTGTTTGGTTAGAGTCACACCAAGATACTTTATATTGTTTGTGGCTATTGTGAAGGGTGTCATTTCCCTAATTTCTTTCTCAGTCTGCTTATCCTTTGAGTATAGGAAGGCTACTGATTTGCTTGAGTTAGTTTTATATCCAGCCACTTTGCTGAAGTTGTTTATCAGCTCTAGGAGTTCTCTGGAAGAGTTTTTTGGGTTGTTTAATTATACTATCATATCATCCACAAATAGTGATAGTTTGCCTTCTTCCTTTCCAATTTGTATCCATTTGAACTCCCTGTGTTGTCTAATTGCACTGGCTAGAACTTCAAGAACTATATTGAATAAATATGGAGAGAGAGGGCAGCCTTGTCTAGACCCTGCTTTTCGTGGGGTTGCTTCAAGTTTCTCTCCATTTAGTTTGATGTTGCCTACTGGTTTGTTGTATATTGCTTTTATTTTGTTTAGGTGTGGGCCCTGAATTCCTATTCTTTCCAAGACCTTTAACATGAAAGGATGCTAAATTTTCTCAAATGCTTTTTCAGCATCTAATGAAATGGCCATGTGATTGTTTTCTTTGAGTTTGTTTATGTAGTGTATTACATTGATGGATTTCCATATATTGAGCCATTCCTGCATCCCTGGGATGAAACCTACTTGATCATGGGAAATGATTGTTTTGTGTTCTTGGATTCAGTTGGCAAGAATTTTATTAAGTATTTTTGCATCAATATTCATAAGGGAAATTGGTCTAAGGTTCTCTTTTTTTGTTGGATTTTTGTGTGGCTTTGGTATCAGTGAAATTGTGGCTTCATAAAAGAGTTGGGTAATGTTCCTTCTGTTTGTATTTTGTGGAATAGTTTTAAGAGTATTGGCATTAGGTCTCTTTTGAATGTCTGATAGAATTCTGTACTAAAGCCTGTGCTTTTTTTTTTTTTTTTGGTTGGGAGACTGTCAATGACCACTTCTATTTCTTTAGGAGTTTGGGGACCATTTAGATGGTCTATCTGATTCTGATTAAATTTTGGTAATTGGTATCTGTCTAGGAATTTGTCCATTTCATCAGATTTTCCAGTTTTGTTGAATATAGACTTTTGTAGTAGGATTTGACAATTTTTTTAATTTCCTCAGTTTCTGTTGTTATTTCACCCTTTTCATTTCTGATTTTGTTAATTTGGGTACTGTTTCTGTGCCTGCTGGTTAGTCTGGCTAAAGGTTTATCTATCTTGTTACTTTTCTCAAAGAACAAGCTCCTACTTTTGTTGATTCTTTGTATAGTTCTTTTTGTTTCAACTTGATTGATTTCAGCCCTGATTTTCATGATTTCCTGCCTTCTACTCCTCTTGGGTATATTAGCTTCTTTTTGTTCTAAAGTTTTCAGTTGTTCTGTAAAACTGCTAGTGTATGCTCTCGCCAACTTCTTTTTGTAGGCACTCAGAGTTATGAGTTTTCCTTTTAGCACTGCTTTCATTGTGTCCCATAAATTTGGGTATGTTGTGCCTTCATTTTCATTAAATTCTAAAAAGTCTTTGATTTCTTTCCTTATTTCTTCCTTGACTAAGGTATCATTGAGTAGAGAAATGGTCAGCTTCCATGTGTATGTGGGCTTTTTGTTGTTTTTGTTGCTATTGAGGATGACCCTTATTCCATAGTGGAATGAAATAGGAGGCATGGAAATAGTTTGATTGTCTTATATCTGTTGAGGTCTATTTTGTGACCAATTATATGGTCAATTTTGGAGAAGGTACCATGAGGTGCTGAGAAGAAGGTATATTCTTTTTATTTAAGATGAAATGCTCTATAGATACCTATTAAGTCCATTTGGCCCAAAACTTCTGTTAGTTTCACTATGACTTTGTTTAATTTGTGTTTCTCTGATCTGTCCACTGAAGAGAGTGGGGTGTTTAAGTCCCCCTCAATTATTGTGTGGAGTATGATGTATGCTTTAAGCGTTAGTAAGGTTTCCTTTATGAATGCAGGTGCCCTTGTATTTGGGGCATAAATGTTCAAAATAGAGAGTTCTTCCTGGTAGATTTTTCCTTTGATGAGTATAAAGTGGCACTGCTTGGAGATGGTACGCTGTGGCTGAGGGTGTTGGAGATCCAGAGGCAGAGACCAAAAGGCTCTTGGCAGAGGCCTGTGGAATGGATCCTCCACTCTGCAGCCCAATATGTTCATAGCAGGCTTATTTATAATAGCCAGAAGCTGGAAAGAAGCCAGGTGTACCTCATCAAAGGAATGGATATAGAAAATGTGGTACATTTACACAATAAAGTACCATTCAGCTATTAAAAACTATGAATTCACAACATTCTTAGGCAAATGGATGGAACTAGAAAATATCATCCTGAGTGAGGTAACCAAATCACAAAAGAACACAAATGAAATGAACTCACTGTTAAGCTGATATTAGCCCAGAAGCTAAGAGTACACAAGATATAATTCACAGACCACACGAAGCTCAAGAAGAAGGAAGACCAAAGTATGGGTACTTTCATCCTACTTAGAAGGAGGAACAAAATACCCATGGGAGGAGATACAGAAACAAAGCATGGAGCAGAGACTGAACGAAAGGCCATCCAGAGACTGCCCCAACTGGGAATCAATCCCATATACAGTCACCAAACTCAGACATTATTGTGGATACCAACAAGTGCCTGCTGACTAGACCTTGAGATAGCTGTTTACTGAGAGGCTCTCCCAGTGCCTTACAAATACATAGACTGGTGCTTTCAGCCAAATACTGGACTGAGCACAAGGTCCACAATGCTTGAGTTAGAGAAAGTGCCCAAAGAGCTGAAGGGGTTTGCAGCCCCATAGAGAAACAACAATATGAACCAACCAGTACCCTACAGCTCCCAGGAGCTAAACCACCAACCAAAGACCACACATGGAAAGACACATGACTCTAGCCACATGTGTAGCAGAGCACAGCCTTGTTGAACATCACAGAGAGGAGAGGACCTTGGTCCTATGAAGGCTCGATGCCCCTT